>NC_134095.1:130008018-130311049 GCF_000715075.1 Nicotiana tabacum
GCTCGAGGACGAGCGTTTGTTTAAGTTGGGGAGAATGTGACGACCCGACCCGTCGTCTCATGAGTTACTATCTCGTTCGTCCCATTTTCTGCTTCCTCATGTTTCATTATCGGTATTGGGTGCATTAGAATTTATTTGAAGCGATTTTGATAAAAAATGAGACATTTAGTCTCTTTTAAGAAGGTTTAAGTGGGAAAAGTCAACCAGACGTTGACTTATGAGTTAGAGGGCTCGGATGTGAATTTCGACGGTTCGGTTAGTTCCAGGAGGTGATTTGTGACTTAGGAGCAGGACCGGAAGTAATTTTAGAGGTCCGGTGTTGAATTAGGCTTGAATTGGCGAAGTTAGCATTTTGGCGAATTCCGGTTGATAGGTGAGATTTTGATCCGAGTATCGGAATGAAATTCCGAGAGTTGCTGTAGCTTCATTGTGTCATTTGGGATATGTGTGCAAAATTTCAAGTCATTCGGACATCGTTTGATCGGGTTTTTGATCGAATGTGTGTTTTAGAAGTTTTAAAAGAACTTAGGCTTGAATTCGATATAATTTGATGATTTTGGCGTTAGTTGAGGTGTTTTGACGATTGGAGCAAGTATGGATAATGTTTTAAGACATGTTGGTGCTTTTAGTTGAGGTCTCGGGGGCCTCGGGTGTATTTCGGAAGGTTAACGGATCGATTTAGGCACGAAAAAAATAAAGCTGCTGCATTTTTTATAGCACTGTGAACAGTAGTTATGAACAGTGCCCATGAACAGTGCCCATGAATAGTGACCGTAACAGTATCCTTGATTAGTGCCGTGAACAGTACCTCGTAACAGTATCCGTGAATAGTGCAGTGAAAAGTACCCCATAACAGTATCCGTGAATAGTGCAGTGAACAGTACCCCGCAACAGTATCAGTACCCCATAACAGTATCCGTGAACAGTACCCATAACAGTATCATTCAGGGCAGAATGTGTACATTTCATTCGCGAAAAACACCCCATTTCTCCACCATTTTTAGTCATTTTGAGAGCTTTTGGACGGGGATTGAAGGGAGTTTCAACTAAGATCGATTGGAGTTAAGTTTTATGAGTTAAATACATGATTTTATTGAAGAATCATCCTAGAAATCCATGAAAACATAGCCAAATTATAAGAAATTAGGGCTTGAGATTGAAATTCTAAATTTGGGATTTGAGGGGCCAAATGGACTCCGATTCTTGTGAATTTGGTATGTATAGACTCTTGGCGAGATAAGGAACATTTTGATGGAAAAATTTTTGGATTTCAAGACGTGGGCCCGGGGCTCGGGTTTTGCAAATTTCGTGATTTTTTATATTTTTCTAGTCTTTTCAATTGGGTTATATTCCCTTAGCCTATTGTGATGTATTCGTTGTGGTTTTGGCCAGATTCGACGCGCGAGGAGATCAATACGAAAGGAAAGGGAATCGCGGAGTAGTATTTGGCCGGCTAGAGGTGAGTAATAGATGTAAATGATGTCCTGAGGGTTTGGAACCCCGGAATTTCACATTGTAACGCTATATTGAGGTGACTTGCACGCCGGATAACGGGCATGGGGTAGAGCACCGTTGGGGATTGTGTCTTGGTCCGTCCTGAGAGATATATTACTACATTTTTGGTTGAGACGTATACTTTATTATTGTGAATTGGGCTTGTTGCCATGCTTGGGGCCTTGAGCCGACCTGTAGAACCCTTAGGGGATTTTTGACTGGTTTTCCTCACTTATTTTGTTAAAGAATTTATATCCTCAGTCATGTTTCCAATTGTGGGCTTCTTGCCAATTATTTGAATCCTTCAGGAATTGATATCACCGCTTTCGCATATTTTGCATATCATTTGACCTCAGTCCAAGGTTTTAAATATTGTTTTGCAAACTCAGCCATCTTTCTAAGATTTGAAAACTTAAATGATATTTCTGAATGATATTTCGGGCTGAGAACTACTGTTTTACAAATGTCCAAGGGGCTTATGATGATTTCTGGACTGAGCATGGATTGGGCTGCGCGTCGTAGCAGTGTTATATTGATATTGAGGTCGAGAGCCTGGTTGATTACATTGATATTGAGGCCGAGAGCCTGGTTGATTACATTGATATTGAGGCTGAGAGCCTGGGTGATTATACTAAGATTGATATGAGGCCGAGGGCCTAGATTTGATGCCACGAGATGACTTGATATTGTGTTTGGGCTGTAGGAGCCCCTCCGGAGTCTGTACACACCCCCAGTGAGCGCCGTCGACGATAAATAAATATGGATGGCTCGGGCTGCACGCCGCAGTGGGTACCAGAGGGTACCGTCATATGCATTGCATTGCACTCATGCATTTATTCTTTATCTGCATTATCTGCCATAATAATTATGTGCTCTTATTTCATTGACTGGTTGCTTTATACTGTTCTGAGCCTGAGAGGCTGATACTGTTCTGAGATACTGAGCCCGAGGGGTAGATTTCTACTTATTATTTTGATACTGAGCCCGAGGGGCAGATTTCTAATTATTATTTTGATACTGAGCCCGAGGGGCAGATTTCTACCTATTATTTTGATACTGAGCTCGAGGGGCAAATTTCTAGTTATTATTTTGATACTGAGCCCGAGGGGGCAGATTTCTACTTGTTGTTTTGATATTGAGCCCGAGGGGCAGATTTCTATTTGTTATTTTACTGCCAAATTACCTGTTTTACTGGTTTAAAAGAAATTTCACATGATGTTTCACTGAATTGTTATTTTAAATGATTTCACTACTTCTGTATAGAAAGTTGTGTGCCTTAACGTGTTTTCTTACCTTCAGTCATTATTTATATTTATTACTCACTGGGTCGGAGTACTCACATTACTCCCTGCACCATGTGTCCAGGTACAGGTATTCCCGAGGTATAGAGCGAGTTTTCTGCTGTTCAGTTTTCATCGGAGTTATCGAGGTAGCTGCATAGCGTTCGCAGACCCGTTTTCTCCCTTATCTTCTGTTATTTATGATATCTTCAGACTTTGTTCCTAATTCCATACTTTGTAGAATTTTAGTAAACTCTGTAGTAGCTCATGACTTGTGACACCCCGGTTAGGGCTGAGTTGGGTTGGATTTCCGTATTTTATCTATATTTTCCGCTATTGGATATTATTAAACAATGTTTATACTATAATTGTGTTAATTAATTGTGTTAAAAGGATGAATTGGGTTGAATGGCTGGCCTTATCTTCATGAGAGGCGCCATCACGACCAGGTTCGGGAATTGGGTCGTGACAACTCCCTTTAATTAAGGGATTCAGATTCAAAACGGGTAAAAACCATTTAAGGAAAGAAATTAAATAAACAGTTTGTGCAAAGCATGTAATTAGGGGCAAGTACATAAAAGGTTATTTAAGGACAAGGTTTTAAAATACACAGCTTGTGCAAATAAGGTAAGCAAATCAATTAACAAGCAGTAAATCAAAAGGGTCTGAGATTTTGTATGAATGAACCGAGTCAGAAAAGATGAAGAAGGGTTTTAACTTAGGCCGAGTCATAGAGAAAATCAGCAAACAATGGAAAGAAATCAATCAAGCCATATTCAGAAGGAAGTTTGAACTAATTGCAAATTTGAAAACCATTTTAGAGGGAAACTCATCATATATAAGGAGCATACGAGCATGTTAACCATGAAAAAAGACTGTGGTGTCATTGTAAAATCAGTAGATGATCCAGTGCAGAAGCGTTTAGCAAGAGCTGGAATCATATGAAGAACAAATGTTTTGAAACTCATTTTAGAGATTCAAAATAGGTTCAGAGGTCTCAAAAAGAACTGAAACCTCTACCATGTTCCTCTCAGCAACTGAAACTCGTGATAAACATGATAGAAAAGTAACATGCAGAGCATAGCGGAAGAATTCAAAGAAAATAGAGTAGAAGAAGCTAACACGAAACGTAATGGAAAAGACTAATAAGATCAGTAGCAGAAACATGCTGAGAAGTTTTTAGAAGAAACTTAAACAGAACTTAGTACAAGAAAAATAGTAAAACACTTAAAAACACAGTAGAAAAAATATAGTAGGAGAAATATATCAACATGGTGGAAGAAAGTACCAGAACACAGTAGAAAAGCATACGAGAACATAGTATAGGAAAACACAGTAGGAGATGCATACAAGAACAGGATATAGAAAACACAGTAGGAGAAGCATACAAGAACAAGATATAGAAAATACAGTAGAAGAAGCATACAAGAACGTGGTAGAAGAAAAAACATAAGAACATAGTAGAGGTAGATGCACATAAAAGAAAAAAGAAAGAAAGTCAGAGAAACACTTAAACATTTTCCAGAAAACCCTAGATTGGAAAAGAAATGGTTCCAAAAGTAATTTGGAAAGAAAAGCCAGAGAAATCGTTTGAAACTTAGGGAAAGCATAGATACACAACAGATCTAAAAGAATCGGAGAAAACCTCGAAGGGTTAGAGTTTCAGAGGAACCCCAGTAGTGAGAAAGGCTTTGAAGAGTCGTTCATCTAAGTCAGAGAGGTCAAAATCGGGCTCGAACAACCATGGTACGCTGGAATAAGGCCGAAGATGGCCATGGAACCTCGAATCGACAGAGGTCTGGGTACAATCCTTCAAGGTCAGGCCTTGAATCTTCAGAAATCAGGCACGTGGGAGTCATAGGAGACTGGTGTAGGACTCTCAAAGCCTTGGAAACCATAGATTCCAGTGGCTTTCAGGGCGGAGATGGTATGAGGCGGCTAGGTTTTGAGAAGGTTCGAGAGTGTTTGAGAGAGTGGAGGGTTCAAAGGCGGCTGGTAGGTGGAAATGATTAGGGTTGGGGGTGTTGGTGAATTAAAAAAGGTAAGGTTGAAATGTGGTCGTTGATCATTTCGATCAACGGCCTGGATTAAAAGGGGGACCGGACGGATCATTCAAACGAGTTGTGGGTCAGGTAATTTTAGGAATTGGGCTGGGGTTGAATTGGGGTAGAATTTGGGCTACAATTGAAATAAAATCTGGCTAGATTTTAAGTAGCCATTTTTTCACATTTATTTTATACAAAATAGCAAATTAAATTCTGGAAATAAATTGAAAGTACTAAAATGATTTATAACATACAATTATCAATTAAAAAATGCTGGACTTAATTTTTATAAATATAACTGCAATCAAATCATAAATGAGGCTAATATTGCAATTACATGCAGTTGAGCTTTAGAAATACTAAATAAATTTATAAAAAATATGCAAAAATTATTTGAGCTGTAGTTTAGCATAAATATGAGAATTAAACAAGTGAATCAAGAAAAATGATAATTGTGGACACTTATTGGATTTTTCTTGATAAAATTAGGCAATAGAATTGATTTTAAAAGCCTTTAAAATTAAGGAAAAATAATAAAAATATTTGTAAATACTTATATATGCATACATATGCTATTTTGAAAGTATTTTGCACATAAATATATACAGGAAAAAATTAGGTATCAACACTAGTCTCCAAATCCGTAGAACACACGAATCACCATATCTGATCTCAACTCCATCGTCTGAATGTGTAACATATCTCTCATACACGATCATCCTGCGAGGAATACTTCTATAATTCTTCTGTGCCACAAAGTAAAATTTAAACACCAGCAATCGATCTCCCCCCTTTTGTGACGACCCGGCCGGTCGTCTTAAGAATTAATGCCCCGATCCCCTATTAACTGATTTCCCCAAGTTTATTTCTGCTAATGTGATTTGTCGGGATGCTCGGTTTTGAGTTTTGAGGAGTTTTGGGACACTTAGTCCCTAAATGAGAGTTTAAGTGTTAGAAAGTTGACCGAAGTCGGAACAGTGGGGAGACAGCCTCGGAATGGAAATCCGACGGTTCCATTAGCTGCGTTAGGTGAATTTGGGGCTGAGAGCGTGTTCGGAATGTGTTTTGGAGGTTTGTAGCTAATTTACGCTTGAAATACCGAAGTTTGAATTTTTGAAGTTTCCGGTCCGATAGTGAGATTTTGATCCGAGGGTCGGAATGGAATTCCGTAAGTTTCAGTAGCTCCGTCATGTCATTTGGGATGTGTGTGCAAAATTTCAGGTCATTCGGACGAGATTTGATACAGTTTTTGATCGAAAACATAATTTAAGAGTTCTTGGAGTTCTTAGGCTTGAATCCTATGTGAAATTGGTGATTTGATGTAGTTATAAGCGTTCCGAAGTGTTGATCAAGTTTCAACGATATCATGGGATGTGTAGGTATAATTGGTTTGAAGTTCCGGGAGTTCCGGGTAGGTTCCGGGATGTATTAGTGCAAAAATCATAGCTGTAGCAGGTCTACAGTGTTTGCAGGCCCCAGAACCCACTCACGCGGTCCGCACAAAAATAAATGCGCCCGCGTTGAGTGCTGTGCAGACCGCACAAAAGCGGGCGCGACCACGGTAGGCATCACGCGGACCGCACAAAGTGAGGCGCGGCAGCGATGAAGGGCCCTCCCACTGGTCCTACTTCGGAAGCTCATATCGTTTGATATACAGGGAATTTTGAGGTGATTCAAAAACGAAGGTTGTATCCTTTCGTGTCTAGTTTCCATAAAAGTAAAGATATCGCAATTTGGACATATGTAGCAAAAGTTATGGCCAAAATACTAAAGCCTTTCACTGTAGAGGGAGGCCTGTGCGGCCGCACGTTGCATTTGCGCGGAACGCACTGGCTTGCGCAGACCGCGTGAGTTTTGGCGCGGCCCGCAGTAGATGGAAACCTGAGGGGTACCTATAAATATGAGGTATTGGGTTTTATTTAATATTTTGACCTAGAGAGTTCGGATTTTGGCGATTTTTCCAAGGTTTTTCAAGAAATTCATCGGGGTAAGTGATTTTAACTCAGATTTGGCTAGAATACATGAATCTAACACTGAATTCATCATTTAATTCGTTATTTGAGAGGGAATTTGGGAATAAAATTGTGAAACCTTTCAAAAATGTAAAATGAAGATTTAAAGGACCAAATAGTGTCGGAATTGTATAATTTTTGTATGGTTAGACTCGTGAGAGTGCGAGGTTTCTAGGAATATAAATTTTTAAATTGAGTTCTTTTCTTGTTTTATTCTACTCGTGAATTTCCATAATTTCGCGTATTAGCTTTGAATTAAAACATAGGATCATTTGTTTGAGATGATATTTGCGATATGCAATTGAATTGATTAGATTTGGGCCATTTGGAGTCGGATACTCGTGGCAAAAGCTTGGTTTCTAGTTGATTTTGAGCCGGTTCGAGGTAAGTGCCTTGTCTAACCTTGTGTGGGGGACCTTTCCCCTTAGGATGTGCTATATTTGATAATTGAAATGCCCTATACGTGAGGTGACGAGCGCGTACTTGAGCTAATTGTTGAAAATCCGGTTTTTCCTTAAGTATTTCAATTGAGTTCTTTTCTTGTTTTATTCTACTCGTGAATTTAGCATGTTTCTAGTCTAGAAAGGCATGTTTAGTTGACTTAATTGCCTATTTGCTTAAATTGCCTAAATTGCATTACGTGAAGCATGTTAGGCTAGAAGTAAATGTTTACTTGGTACGAAATTAGCGTTTAATTTAATATTCTTGTGTTGCTGCTCTGTGTTTTAAATTGGGACTACGGATTAGATTCCCGAGAGATTCCCCCTGCACATTTACTTTGGGACTACGGGTTAGATTCCCGGGAGATTCCCCCTGCACATTTACTTTGGGACTACGGGTTAGATTCCCGGGAGATTCCCCCTGCACATTTACTTTGGGACTACGGGTTAGATTCCCGGGAGATTCCCCCTGCACATTTACTTTGCGACTACGAGTTAGATTCCTGGGAGATCCCCCGTACATATATTGGGGATACCGAGAGATCCTCGGGATACCAAGAGATCCCTAGTACATATTGAGGATACCAAGATATCCCTGGCTTATATTGAGGATACCGAGAGATCCTCGGGATACCAAAAGATCCCTAGTACATGTCGAGGATACTAAGAGATCCTCGGGATACTTAGAGATCCCCGGTTACTTTCCTTATGGTTTGCTTTCATCATTGTTTCCGTTATTGTACTCTTATTATCCTGCATAGATTCTTACTGTAGGTTCTCAATTGCACTGCTTATCTTATCCTGCCATCTTTATATTTTATATAACCTCAGTAGGGCCCTGACCTTCCTCGTCACTACCCAACCGAGGTTAGGCTTGGCACTTACTGAGTACCGCTGTGGTGTACTCATGCCTCTTCTGCGCATGTTTTTTTTCATGTGCAGATCCAGGTACCTCTACTCAGGCTCACTATCAGTGAGGCAGGAGGACTACGGAGATTTCGAGGTAGATCTGTTGCGTCCGCAGACCGACGAGTCTCCCTCTTTATTCTATCTTTAGTACTTAGTTCTCTTTCCTTCCGTTTGTTAGATATTCTGGAGTTTGGAGCCTCACTATACATTTCTGTAGTCTGTGTTTTCCCGTGAATTTTCCGGTTTTGGGATTGTTTTTGTGACGACCCAAAGGGTCATCACCGTAATTCTTCCTTGTTCCGTGCTTCTGAGGCCTTGAAAACCTTGCTTTTAGTTAGCTCGATTTGTGTGCGCAGTCCGGGCGCGTAGCCGGAAAGTTTTTATGTTGAAATATGCGAATTATGTGAGAAATTTGATGAATTTTGATATTAATATGCATAATATAGACTTTGGTCAACATTTTGGTTAAACGGACCCGGACCTGTGATTCGACGGTCCCGGAGGGTCCGTAGAAAAATATGGGACTTGGGCATGTTCCCGAAATCAAATTCCGAGGTCCCAAGCCCGAGAAATGAATTTTTGTGTGAAATTGTTTCCTGAAATTTATTTAGGAAAATGAAGAAGAAAATTGATCAGAAAACTGTGGTATCGGGCTTGTATTTTGGTTCTGACGCCGGTACGAGTCTTAAATATGTTTTAAGCACTATCTGTAAAGTTTGGCTAAAAACGAACGTCATATGACGTGTTTCGGACTTATAATGGGGAATTTGAGTTTTATGAAAGTTGAAAGAAAATCATGAGTTTTGAGGATTGATCCTATGTATATGATGTTATTTTGGCGATTTGATCACACGAGTAAGTCTGTAAAGTGTTTTCGAGATCATATGAATGTTTGGTTTGGAGCCCCGAGGGCTCGGGTGAGTTTTGAGTGGGGCCCGGGAGGTCGTAGGCTTAAAAATGCAGGTTCAGATGTTGCAGGCCCTAGTGCGGCCGCGGTCAATTCTGCGCGATCCGCGCTGACAGCCACACGGTCGCGATGCTTTTCTGTGCGGTCCGCGTGGTGGAGTTCAGAGGGTCGACCAGCGCGGCCGCGCACCAAATCAGTGCGGTCCGCGCTGGGTGGGTTCAGAGAAAGCCCACTTCTTCTCTCCCTTGGCGCGACCGCGGTACATTTCTGCGCGGTCCGCGCCAGCCCCCAGCAAAAGTATATATATTCGGGACTTTCAGTCATTTTTCCATTTTTCAAAAACCCAAAACCTAAGAGGCGATTTTCCAAACAACTTTTCTTCTCCAAAACCATTGGTAAGTGATTTCTAACTTAATTCCTTCACTTCTTAACATCTTTTAACATGAATTCAACTTCAAATCAAAGCTTTCATAGGGAAATTGGATGTTTTGGGTAGAACCTAGGTTTTCTACAAATTGAGAAGTTAAACCTCAATTTGGGGTCCTATTTCAAAACAAAACATATATCTGGATTCGTGGGAGAATGGGTAACTGGGTTTTGGTCCGAACCTCGAGTTTCGACCACGTGGGTCCGGGGGTATTTTTGACCTTTTTGGGAAAAACCTGGTATAAACTATTTTTATGCATTGGGGTTAGTTCCAATAGTAATTATTAATGCATTCAAACTATTTGTGACTAGATTCGAGTGGTTGGGTGGTGAATTCGAGAGGTAAAGCTATAATCGAGACTTGAGTTGGAGCATTCGAGGTAAGTGTTCGGTCTAACCTTAGCTTGAGGAATTAAGAGTTGAGTCATATCTGCTACTTGCTTCTTGTTAAGTACGACGTATAGGCAAGGTGACGAGTATCAATACGTTGGTGACAAGCATGACCGTGAGTCTTATATTGTGATTTCCATGATTTTGTTGTATTATTCACGCCTTGATGAAGATTTCTATTTTTGTTGTGTAAAGTTGTGGAAAGAATTGTGACCGATGAACATTAAGGAGCATTGACTCTAGTTGTGATACGAATTGTGAAAGTATAAGTGATAATTGAAACTATAGAGTATTGGCTCGAGTGGTGAAGGGAGTCGTGAAGTAAAAGTGAGAAAGGGAAGAGATTATCACGTTGCACCCTTGCCGGGCTATTGTTGAATTGTGGTTCCCTTGCATTGTGTTCTTATTTGATATTACGGATGCTTAGGTTGATGATTCTTTGCGTTAGGTGTTGTAATAAGTTTAGTTATAGCTGAAGTAGTTAGATGTTATAACGAGTTTGGTTATAGCTGAGGTAGTTAGGTGTTGTAATAAGTTTAGTTATAGCTGAAGTAGTTAGGTGTTGTAACGAGTTTGGTTATAGCTGTTTCTCCCTTGCCGGGAAGTTAGTATATTCCTTATGTTCCCTATTTGGATTTGTTCGTGATTGTTTTCATCGACGATATTGATGAACTAAAATGGGAGCGGGTGGTACGCCTACCACAAGATAATGAAATGGGAGCGGGTGGTACGCCTACCACAAGATAATGAAATGGGAGCAGGTGGTACGCCTACCACAGGATATGATGAAATGAGAGCGGGTGGTACGCCTACCACAAGATAATGAATTGGATCGGGTTGCACGCCGCAACTGCTATATATATATATATATATATATATATTGGATCGGGTTGCATGCCGCAACAGATATTATATTGGATCGGGTTGCGTGCCGTAACAGCTATATATATATGTGGATCGGGTTTCACACCGCAACAATGTTAAATGATAAGGGATCGGGTTGCGCGCCGCAACTTGTTATTGTATCATTGTAGGTATTGAGCTGTCCTTTCATATTTTAATAAGTTTCTATGTTGATCTTGATATGTTTCCCCGAAGCATGTACCCCTCCCATTTTAAACTGCTTATTCCTGTCTATTTTCCGCAACATATTATATATCTGCTCAGGTTTATCTAGAGTCTGGTCCTAGCCTCGTCACTACCTCGCCGGGGTTAGGCCAGGCACTTACCAGCACATAGGGTTGGTTGTGCTAATGCTGCACTTCTGTGCTTTTTGCACAAATTACGGTACCAGAGCAGCTTTAGGACTGCAGCAGTAGCGTATTAATCGGGAGCTGACTTCAGTCCAGAGACTTCAAGGTAGCCTAGATGACGTTCGCAGGCCGAAGTCCTTCTCCATGTTTAGTTTGTCTTCATTGTACCGAGACAGATATTTTGTATTTCCATTCAGACTTGTTTGTAGCACTCTTTAGCAGTCCGTGAGTTAGTGACACCAGATTTTGGGTAGAGATTTGTCTTAAACTTCCGCATTTGAATTTCAGTTTTATAAACTTAAAGTCTTTCGTTTTTGTTAATTTATTTAATTGCTTTCGTATATGGTTACTGTTGAGAAGTTATCGGAGAATGTTTAAAGTTTGGCTGGCCTAGCTCCGTTAGTAGGCGCCATCAAGACTCCCGATGGTGGGGAAATCCGGGTCGTGACAGTTTTAGTCTTGAGATATTGAGTCGTATATGCCGAGCGTCATTCAGTAAAATTTCCTTTTTAGATAATTAAATATGGTATTCTATTTTTCCGCAATTATTATGTTTCTGCAAGTGTTAGGCTTACCTGGTCACGGAGACTAGGTGCCGTCATGACATGTTCACGGTTGGTGAACTAGGGTCGTGACACCTTCTCACGAATGCGAAGGAAAACATTCCACTGACTCTTCGCTAACGCGAGGGTCCACTCATGACCTCCCCTTTAAAATTGAACTGTCATCTTTCACATGCAAATCTCAATCCTACACAATACACCGCATATACTATGCCATCATACGAAAAATACGAGAACTTCGTAATCCACTCTGTGTCACAAGCAACTACTCACTCAATTAGCCACGAACTTTCCATTTGATTTCATCTAGAGAAAATTGCTATACAGCACATGCTCCTCATGCCAGTAGAAAATACACTCCTTGAACCGTAGTAGAAACTATTGAGATCTCTTCGAAACCCATTTGCACATAATTAAGCTATCAGAACTAAATTTCTCTAACTCAACCAAGCCACGCAGGTCACCAAGAACCCAAGAGCATTGCTATGCTATAGAAACCCACCACATCATAAGCACCCAAATAACCGATCATATCCATTACCATGCCGATCCAACCTACTACTAAACTATCCTATTTCTCCGAGTCCCTTATGAATTACCTTCAAATTGATACTTCTCCTTGCTACAATACCAGAATCCTCAACCAAGACTCACCACACAAGATGCTAGCATATAACCACACCGCCCTATGGCTCATAAGCCGTGAATGCTCTCTTAAGCACCCCAAAAGTCCCACAACCGAGATACCTGCTCTGAAAAAACCTTTTGTGAATTTAAAGCTATTCATTTTTACCTTCCTGATACTGAATGTAGAATCCAAAATGATACAGAAATATTGCAAGTCTCGACACCATCCAATGTAACTTTTAGCTTCCAGCCATATACAAATCTACAACATTCTCAATTGCCACGTATAAATATTGAATTCACTAGAACCATTCTCGAGAGTCATACACTCTACTCAAATCTCAATTAGACTGATCAAATAGACCGAACGACCTCTGCCCCATTAGCACTCCAACACCCAAGGAAGTAACCCCCACTTTAATGCAACCAGATAAATTTTTACTCTACGCATATTACATCCTTCACCAATAACAACTCAAATCATTCCATTATTCTCATATACTCATAAAGCCTAATACAACTCGTATCTAGAAATCCCCTTACTCAAGTCATCCTTGATCTCAAACTCTGCAAGTCATAACTGATTCGCTGGTATACCTCTAACTAAAACTAATACGACACATGGTTGTGCAATTAACTTATCAATAACAGACTCCCCCACTTGGCTAAAAGACATATATCAAAGCACACAAAAACTCACAATGACCATACTCTATTACTGCCATAAAACCACAGTAAAATTCAACTAAATCCTTCATAAGGTCATGCAACACAAACCACCTAGTATTTCAAATCATCTGCAAATCTCTCATTCACCCTTGTAACAGTCAAACCCACTCTCATAAGCGACCCAAACTCAAATTGCAACATATATATTTCACCGGTAAAAGAGAACTCCCAACAACAACATAGGGATCACATAAACCTCAGGACACCCGGCAGGAGATAACCCACCTGCTTTGCCTCAAGCTGACCTCTCTCTATAACCTTCCACGGTCATAAACATTATGCAATCACATAATTTTCTTGAGTCTGAACTCATATCACGACATAAAAAAGTTCACTCATCTAAACAACATGAAAAGATCCTTCAACACACCTATAACTTGGGGCTATACCGCAAATCAAAATGGAAATCAAGCACCAAATAGTTCCTTTTACACCTCAAGCAGACATTTCTCGTCATATTCAAATCATATGAACACACCTCACAGTCACATCATACTCATTACGTAGCCATCCAGCCACAAATTCCACTAAACGTATACTATCGGACATATAAGTCCAAATATGCGAGCTTACACAATCAACACCTCTGTGCTCAAACTATAGTCAAAACCTAGCCTCAAGTCCTCCAGACTGGCCCATCATCAGCATACCAAAATCACATCTCGCACCTCTTGCATGGAATCATAAGTCGTTAATGCACAGCTAATACCGAGCGCTCATATGCGGATACGAATGCATGGATGTAATTCAAAGAGTTACGCTTCAAGCTAAATCAATGTTGCATGATAAGGAAAGAAAGATGGGATGTATATCCTCAATATCCTGTAGCCTCTCGAAGATAGGTATGGACGTCATCATACCGATCCACAAGACTCTACTAGACACTTGTTCATGACTTGTAGAACCTATGAACCTAGAGCTCTGATACCAATCTGTCACGACCCAAAATCCACTAGTCCCGATGGCACCTAACCCAACCTACTAGGTAAGCTAATGTCACGAACCTAAATTCAGACCCGGTCATGATGGCGCCTCTTATGAAGACAAGGCCAGCCGACACACACCCAATTCATTTTAAGCCATTAAAATAATAAAAATTAAGATTGTAACATAATAATAATTCCAAAAAAGGTGAATAATACAATTTGCGGAATAGACATAGGCCGACATCAGGGTGTCACCAGTCATAAGCATCTACTAACCGATTAAAAATATGAAGGGTCTACATAGTCTATTACAGAACTAAAACAAGAGAAAATAAGATAGGAGAAGAAGCACTGAACTACGAACGCCGAGCAACTACCTAGTGAATCTCTGAATCCGCTTGAGCTAGAAGAATCAACACCCGCTAGTGGGACCTGAAGTGCCTGAATCTGCACACAGGGTGCAGGGAGTAAAGTTAGTACTCCAACTTAGTGAGTAATAACAATAAGTGAAGGCCGAGTGATAAGAAATCAAGTAAAAGCACACCAACATGCTATAAAGAAGTAGTATAAAACTAGTAAAAGCAATGAAACAGTGAAAACATATAAAGACACCTTAGTTCAGAATAAGCTTCTTTAAAATACCTTTTTAACAGTTAAAAAATTAAATAAAAAATAGTTGGAACAGATAAACACATCAAAATCCACCCTTCAGGAACAATGTCAACAGAATCCGTCCCTCGGGCAATATCATGGAACAACACCAGCCCTTCGGGCTATATCTCATATCACAATGGGTACCCGAGGGGCCCCTTAGGGACCAAGCACAATATCAAGCCATCTTGTGGCATAATCAATAGGCTCTCGGCCTCATATCAAGCTACCTCGTAGCATACAACTCAGGCCCTTGGCCTCATAATCATAAATCAGTGTATCCTCACAACACAGGCCCTCAGCCTTACTCAGTCAGAATCTCATAAGCCACTCGGGCAACAACAAAACATGATGCTCGACCCAAATTATCATTCAAAATATCATTTAATGTATTAAAACGGAGTAAAGATGGTTGAGATATGAAAACAGTAGAATGTAGCATGACTGAATACAAGTATAAAGTCAAAACTGTGAGGAACTATCAGTAAAAATCCCCTATGGGTCCAAATAGTTGGCACGAGGCCCAAATATGGCATTCCGCCAAAACATGATGATAGCAAACAATTTTCAATCAAATATGCGGTAAAACAGTCATTCGAGATGAACTAAGTCACAATCCCCAACGGTGCACGACCCCACGCTCGTTATCTAGCGTGTGTGTCACCTCAATATAGCACAACGATATGTAATCCGGGGTTTCATACCCTCACGACAACATTTAAAATCATTATTCACCTCAATCTGGTCTAAACTCTAGCCTACGACGCTTTGCCCCTCGAATCAGCCTCAACTCGCGTCGAATCTATCCAAAATCAAAATCACGACATCAAAATATTCTAAGGGAACGAAGCCCATGCGAAAATAATCAATTTACAACATAAACACCAAAATTAACCAAAACCTGACCCCCGGTCTCACGTCTTGAAATTCGATAAATATTACATCAATAGATTCCTTATCTTCCCACGAGTTCATACATATCAAAAGTCCCAAAATCCGACCACAAATGGACCCTCAAATCCTCAAGTCGAGGTCTCCAATACCAAGCCCTAGTTTCCCAATTTTAACCTTTAATTTCCATAATTACAGCTCTTATCCGTGAAATAATACCATAGAAATGAGTTTTAGGTTCAACAATCTTACCTCAACAAAGCTCCCTTGAATTCCCTCTTCAAAATCTCCCAAAAAGCTCTAAAACCGACTTAGAAATGGTGGAATAACCCAAAAATTCGCGAAGGAAATAATTTATACCTTCTGGCCCTGGCTTTTCACACCTGCGGCCCTTTTACCGCTTTCGCGGTCTAGACCACCGCACCTACGGTTTCCACTTACTTAACCATTTCCGCATCTGCGGTTGAAATATCGCACCTGCGCCACCGCAGGTGCGCCTCCTCAATCGCTTCTGCAGTTCTAGCTAACCTTCTACTTGGCCGCATCTGCGGTTCCCTTTTCGCTTCTACGAGACCGCACCTGCGGTTACTTAGCCGCAGGTGCGGTTACGACAGCAATGGAACATCTTCAGCTGCCAAACCAACTTTCAAACTTTTTGCCAACCATCCGATATTACCCCAAGGTTCCTGAGACCTCATCCAAAAGCACAAACAAGTCACATACCACCATCTAAACTTATACCAATTTTCAAAACACCTCAAACAACATCGAATCAACCAAATCACTTTGAAATCAAGCCTAAAATTCTGAAATCTTCTGAATTCCGCTTTTGATCAAAACGTCTACCAAACCACGTCCGAGTGACCCGAAATTTTGCACACACATCCCA
The DNA here is from genome assembly GCF_000715075.1 of Nicotiana tabacum. Lineage (NCBI taxonomy): Eukaryota > Viridiplantae > Streptophyta > Magnoliopsida > Solanales > Solanaceae > Nicotiana > Nicotiana tabacum. Next base: position 130,024,451 of record NC_134095.1, read on the forward strand.
AATGACACAACGAACCTACTGCAACTTTCGGAATTCCATTCCGATACTTATATTAAAATCTCACCTATCACTGGAAAACATCAAATTTCCAATTTCACCAATTCAAGCTTAAATCTACTTTGGACCTTGAAAACACATTCCGATCACGCTTCTAAGTCCCAAATCACCTCCCGAAGCTATCCAAACCATCGGAACTCACATCCGAGCCCTTTAACACATAAGTCAACATCCGATTGATGTTTCCAACTTAAGCTTCCTCAAAAGAGACTAAGTGTCTCGAACCTTACCAAAACCTTTCCGAACCCGAGCCAACCAACCCGATCACGCATAGAACCGATAAATAAAGCAATAAGAAGCAGAAATGGGGGAAACAGAGCGGTAACTCATGAGACGACTGTCCGAAGCATTACATCCTCCCCCACTTAACAAACGTTAGTCCTCGAATGAGTCAAGAAACATACATGAAGCCTCAAATAGGTGAGGATATCTGCTCTGCATCTCCCGCTCGGTCTCCCAGGTAGCCTCCTCCATGGGCCGACCTCTCCACTGCACTTTCACTGAAGCTATATCCTTTGATCTCAACTTTTGAACCTGATGCTCCAAAATAGTTGCTGGCTCCACATCATAAGTCAAATCACCATCTAACTGCACTGTGCTGAAATCTAGAGCATGAGACGGATCCCAAATATACTTACAAAGCATAGAAATATGAAATACCGGATGCACACTCGATAAGCTAGGTGGTAAGACAAGCTCATAAGCCACCTCCCCAATCCTCTAAAGTGCCTCAAAAGGCCCAATGAACCGAGGACTCAATTTACCTTTCTTCCCCAATCTCATAACACCCTTCATGGGTGAAACCTTCTCACCAACCATGTAGGACACATCCCGAACCTTCCTGTCAACATAACTCTTTTGTCTCGACTGTACTGTACGAAGCCTCTCCTGAATTACCTTCACCTTTTCTAAAGCATCCTGCAACAAGTCTGTCCCCAATATCTTAGCCTCACCGGCTCAAACCAACTAACTGGAGATCTACACCGTCTCCCATACAAAGCTTTATATGGAGCCATCTGAATACTTGACTGGTAGCTATTGTTATAACAAACTCTGCAAGCGGTAGAAACGGATACCATGACCCTCCGAAATCAATAAAACAAGAGCGCAATATGTCCTCCAATATCTGAATAGTGCGCTCGGACTGCCCGTCCATCTAAGGGTGAAAAGTCGTGCTCAAGTTAACTTGAGTACCCAACTCTCGCTGCACAAACCTCCAAAACTGCAAAGTAAACTGAGTGCCCCTATCTGAAATGATGGAAACTGGGACACCATGCAAAGGAACAATCTCCCGGATATAGATCTCTACCAGTCGCTCTGAAGAATAGGTAGTACCCATAGGAATTAAGTGCGCAGACTTGGTCAGCCGATCCACAATCACCCAAATAGCATAGAAATTCTTCAAAGTCCGTGGGAGTCCAACTACAAAGTCCATAGTGATCCTCTCCTACTTCCACTCTGGAATATCCATCTTTTGAAGCAAGCTACCCGATCTCTGATGCTCATATTTCACCTACTGATAATTGAGACACCGAGCTACAACTCCTACAATGTCTTTCTTCATTCTCTTCCATAATTAATGTTGTCTTAGATCCTGATACATCTTTGCGGTACCTGGATGAATGGAATACCGCGAGCTATGGGCCTCCTCGAGAATCAACTCCTGAATCCCATCTATATTGGGCACACAAATCCTCCCCAACTGGAACATATGCCAAACTCCCCATACTCACCGCCTTTCGGCTCAAAGCATCGGTCACCACATTGGCCTTCCCCGGATGGTACAATATAGTGATATCATAATCCTTTAGCAACTCCAACCATCTCCGCTGCCTCAAATTGAGATCCTTCTATTTGAACAAGTGCTGAAGGCTACGATGATCAGTAAACACATCACAAGACACACCATACAAATAATGCCTCCAAATCTTCAGCGCGTGAACAATGGCAGCCAACTCCAAATCATGAGCATGGTAGTTCTTCTCATAGGGCTTCAACTGATGAGAAGCATAAGCAATAACTCTACTGTCCTGCATCAACACACACCCAATACTAACTCTCGAAGCATCATAATACACGGTATATGAACCTGAAGTTGATGAAAAAGCTAACACTGGAGTTATGGTCAAAGCTGTCTTGAGCTTCTAAAAGCTCTCCTCACACTCATCTGACCATACAAATGAAGCACCCTTCTGAGTCAACTTGGTCAAGGGTGATGCGATAGATGAAAATCCCTGAACAAACCGGCGGTAATAACCCGTTAAACCAAGAAAGTTGTGAATATCTGTGGCTGAGGATGGTCTGGGCCAACTCTGAGTCGCCTCTATATTCTTCGAATCAACCTGAATACCCTCACTGGACACCACGTGCCCCAAGAAAGCCACTGAACTGAGCCAAAACTCACATTTGGAGAACTTTGCATAAAGCTTCTCCTCCCTCAATCTCTGTAACACAACTCTCAAATGCTCTGCGTGCTCCTCCTGACTATGCGAATACACCAGAATATCATCAATGAATACTATGACAAGTGAGTCGATATAATGCCGGAACACGCTGTTTATCAAATTCATGAACGCTGCTGGGGCATTGGTCAGCCTAAAAGACATCACCAAGAACTCATAATGACTATATCGAGTCCTAAAAGCTGTCTTAAAAATATCAGAGTCTCTGATCTTCAACTGGTGATAACCTGAACAGAGATCAATCTTGGAGAATACTCTCGATCCCTGAAGCTGGTCGAATAAATCATCAATGCGAGGCAAAGGATACTTGTTCTTAACTGTTACTTTTTTCAACTTCCTATAACTAATGCACATCCTCATTGTTCCATCCTTCTTCTTCACAAAAAGAACTGACGCACCCCAAGGCGACACACTAGGCCAAATGAACCCCTTATCAAGGAGTTCCTGAAGTTTCTCCTTTAATTCCTTCAACTCCGATAGTGCCATACGATACAGCAGAATAGAAATGGGCTAAGTGCCCGACACCAGGTCAATACCAAAATCAATATACCTGTCCGGCGGCATGCCCGACAGGTCTATAGGAAACATATCAGGAAAATCCCTCACAATTGGAACAGAATCAATACTGGGAGTCTCTGCACCGACATCCCTCACAAAGCTAGATACGTAAGACAACCCTTCCCAACCATACACTGGGCCTTCAAGAATGAGATTAACCTACTAGGAACATAATCAGTCAAACCTCGCCACTCAATCCGTCACACACACGGTATAGCCAATGTTACTATCTTAGCATGACAGTCCAGAATAGCACGACACAAAGATAGCCAATCCATGCCTAAAATAACATCAAAGTCTACCATACATAATAACAATAGATCCACTCGGGTCTCCAGACCCCCAATAGTCACCACACACTCCCGGTACACATGGTCTACAACAACAGTATCGCCCACCGGAGTAGATACATGAGCAGGTGAAACAAGAGACTTACGGGGCGTATCCAAATAACGAGAAAAGTATGATGACACATAAGAAAAGGTGGAACCGGTATCAAATAATACAGAAGCATCTCTGTGGCAGACTGAGACAATACCTGTAATAATAGCATCGGAAGAAATAGCATCGGGTCTATCTAGAAGTGCATAGAAACTCGCTTGACCGCCACCTGCTCGACTCCCCCTCTCGGGCGACCCGTAGTTGACTGACCTCCACCCCTAGCTAGGTGGGTGGGTGGTGGTGAAGTAACTGGCATTGAAGTCGATGACCGACTCTTCTGTTGAGATGAACTCGCAAGACGACGAGGACACTGCCTCCATATATGACCCATCTCTCCATACTCATAGCAACTCCCGAGTGCTAGAGACGGGGACTGAATGGAACCCCTAGCACCGGAATGACTAGCAGATGCACCTGGCATAGAAGAGCCCTAAACTGAGGGAGCACGAGATGAACTCTGAGCTGGAAGGGCACTGAGTGATAACTTGCCCTGATGAGAACCATGACGCCCCATGATAACCTGGGCGAGCTGGCTGAGCATGACTGAATGGACGACATTTGCCGTGCTGAAACTGACTTGTCAAAGGAGCACCACCAGAACTACCCGATCCTTGAGGCCTCTTGGCCTCCCTCTCATCTCGCTCCTAGCGACAAACTAACTCAATCTCACAAGGGATGTCAACAACCTCCTCAAAAGTAGCATCAGTCACCCTCTCTCTGGTCATGTGAATACGAAGTTGATAAGTAAGGCCATCAAAAAACCTCCTAATCCTCTCTCTATCTGTCGGAACCAACCAAATCGTATGACGAGTTAACTCGGAGAACCTCATCTCATACTGCGTCGCAGTCATCTTTCCCTGACGCAACTACTCTACCTGTCTGCACAGCTCCTCTCTGCGAGACTGCGGCGCATACTTCTCCAAAAAGAGAACGGAGAACTGCTTCCAGGTAAGGGGTGCTGCACCAACAGGCCTATGCCTCTCAAAAGCCTCCCACCAAGTGAAGGCAGCTCCAAAAAACTGAAAAGTAGTGAAAGCGACTCCGCTGGTCTCCAGAATACCCACTATACGAAGCATCCTCTGAAACTTATCCAAGAAACCCTGGGCATCCTCGCCCTCTGCACCACTGAAAGTCGGAGGCTGAAGCCTACCAAACCTCTCCAACCTACGCTGCTCGCCCTCTGGCATGGCAGGAGCTACATAGTCCTGAGCAGCTGCAATCGGCTAGGTTGGATGTGCCCCTGGTGTCTGAAGTCCCTGCACGACTTGCTCAGGTGTGCGAGCGATGGGAGTCTGATTGCCTCTCCTATCCTTAGAAGTAGCTGCGACTATAGTAACCGAGATCGCTTGAGCTAGGCCAGTGCATACTGATAGAATCTGGGCCAAGGCCTCCTGAAGACCCAGAATCACAATGGGCACAGCTGGTGCCTGAGCTGGTGCTGCTGGAGCGTCCACAACTAGGATCTGATCCTGAACTAGGGCGGCTGGTGGATCTATAAGTGCTGCCCTAGCCGCTGTGCGGGCCACACCCCTACCCCTACCACGACCACGACCGCGTCCTCGGCCTCTAGTGGCCACAACTGGTGGTACTAGTGGTCGTCCATCCTGATCGGTAGCGTGTGTCTTCACCATCTGTGAGAGAATAGAATAACAGAATTTTAGTACTCGGATCAACAGATTCGCACGACAAGAATTTCAAGAATATGAAGTTTTTCCTAAAGGTTCTACAGCCTCTCGAGGATAAATACAGATGTCTCCGTACCGATCCACGAGACTACTAAATCTGCTCATGACTCGTGAGACTTATGTAACCTAGGCTCTGATACCAACTTGTCATGACCCTAAACCCACACTCGGTCGTGATGGCACCTCTTATGAAGACAAGGCCAGTCGACACACACCCAATTCATTTTAAGCCATTAAAATAATACAAATTAAGTCTGTAACCTAATAATAATCCCAAAATAAAGGTGAATAATACAATTTGCGGAATAGATAAAGCCCGGCATCTGGGCGTCACCAGCCTTGAGCATCTACTAATCTATTAAAAATAGGAAGGGTCTACATAGTCTATTATAGAACTAAAACAAGATAAAATAAGATAGAGGGAGAAGCACTGGGTTATGAACGCCGAGCAACTACCTAGTGAATCTCTGAATTCGCCTAAGCTGAAAGAATCAACACTCACTAGCGGGACCTGAAGTGCCTGAATCTGCACACAGGGTGCAGGGAGTAAAGTGAGTACTCCAACTTAGTGAGTAATAACAATAAATGAAGGCTGAGCTATAAAAAATCACGTAAATGCACATCAAAATGTTGTAAAGAAGCAGTATCAACCAGTAAAAGCAATGAAGCAGTGAAAACATATAAAGACACCTTAGTTCAGAATAAGCTTCTTTAAAACACCTTTTTAACAGTTAAACAATTGGATAAAAACATAAAAATCCACCCCTCGAGCACAATGTCAACAAAATCCTCCCCTCGGGCAATATCATGGAACAACGCCAGCCTCTCGGGCTATATCTCATATTACAATAGGTACCTACGCTCCCTGGGGGTGTGCAAACTCCGGGAGGGGCCCCTTACGGCCCAAGCGCAATATCAAGCCATCTCATGGCATAATCATTAGGCTCTCGGCTTCATATCAAGCCACTTTGTGGCGTACAACTCAGTCCCTCGGCCTCATAATTATAAATCAGTGTATCCTCACAACATAGGCCCTCGGCCTTACTTAGTCAGAATCTCATAAGCTACTCAGGCAACAGTAAAACATGATGCTCAACCCAAATTATCATTTAAAATATCATTTAATGTACTAAAACGGAGTAAACATGGGCAAGTTATGGAAATAGTAGAATGTAGCATGACTGAGTACAAGTATAAAGTCAAAACAGTGAGGAACTATCAGTAAAAATACCCTACGGGTCCAAATAGTTGGAACGATGCCCAAATATGGCATTCCGCCCAAAACATGATGATATCAAATGGTTTTCAATCAAATACGCGGTAAAATAGTCATTCGGGACGGACTAAGTCATAATCCCCAATGGTGCACGACCCCACGCTCGTCATCTAGCGTGTGCATTACCTCAATATAGCACAACGATGTGTAATCCGGGGTTTCATACCCTAAAGACAACATTTAAAATCATTACTTACCTCAATCCGGTCCAAACTTTAGCTCGCGATGCCTTTTCCCCTCGAATCGGCCTCAACTCACGTCGAATCTATCCAAAATCAGAATCACGATATCAAAATATGCTAAGGGAACGAAGCCCATGCGAAAATAATCAATTTACAACATAAATCCTGAAATTAACCAAAACCCGACCCCCAGGCCCACGTCTTGAAATTCCATAAAATTTATATCAATAGATTCTTTATCTCCACACGAGTTCATACATATCAAAAGTCCCAAAATCTGACCACAAATGGCCCCTCAAATCCTCAAGTTATAGTCTCCAATACCAAGGCCTAGTTTCCCAATTTTAACCTTTAATTTCTATAATTACAACTCTAATCCATGAATAATACCATAGAAACGAGTTTTAGGTTCAACAATCTTACCTCAACGAAGCTCCCTTGAATTCCCTCTTCAAAATCTCCCAAAAAGCTCCAAAACCAACTTAGAAATGGTGGAATAACCTAAAGATTCGCGAATGAAATAAGTTATACCTTCTAGCCCAGACTTTTCGCACCTGCGGGCCTTTTACCGCTTCTGTGGTCCCGCTTCTGCGGTCTAGACCACCGCACCTGCGGTTCCACTTACTTGACCATTTCCGCATCTGCAGGTGAAATATCGCACCTACGCCACCATAGGTGCGCCTCCTCTATCGCTTCTGCGGTTCTAGCTAACCTTATACTTTGTGACGACCCAAGGGGTCATTACCGTAATTGTTCCTTGTTCTGTGCTCCCGAGGCCTTGAAAACCTCGCTTTTAGTTGCCTCGATTTGCATGCGCAGTTCGGGCGCGTAGCCAGAAAGTTTTTATGTTAGAATATGTGAATTTTGTGAAAAACAAATTTTATAAATTTTGGTATTAATATGCATAATGTTGACTTCGGTCAACATTTTGGGTAAACGGACCCAGACCTGTGATTTGACGGTCCCGGAGGGTCCGTAGAAAAATATGGGACTTGGGCGTGTGCCCGGAATCAAATTCTGAGGTCCCAAACCCGAGAAATAAATTTCTGAAAGAAATTGTTTTTCTGAAATTTGATATGAAAATTTGAAATGAAAAGGAGTTAGAAAATATAGGTATCGGGCTCGTATTTTGGTTCCGACGCCCGGTACAAGTCTTAAATATATGTTAAGCACTATCTGTAAAGGTTGGCTAAAAACGGACGTCATATGACGTGTTTCGGACTAAAAATGGAGAATTTGAGTTATGAAAGTTGAAGAAAAAAAATCATGTGTTTGAGGCTTGATCCTATGTATATGATGTTATTTTGGCGATTTGATCGCACGAGTAAGTCCATAAGATGTTTTTAAGGTTGTGTGCATGTTTGGTTTGGAGCCCGGGTGAGTTTTAAATGGGGACCGGGAGGTCTTGGACTTAAGAAAATGCAGGTTGAGGTGTTGCAGACACCAATGCGGTCGCGGTCATTTCCGTGCGGTCCGCGCTGGAGCCGCGCGGCCGCGATGCATTTTTGTGTGGTCCGCGTGGCTGAGTCTGAGGGCTAGGGTTTCAGGTTAACCAGCGCGGCCGCGTACTAAAACAGTGTGGTCCGCGCTGGAAGGGTTCAGAAAAGCCCATATTTTTCTCCCACTCGGCGCGGCCGCAACACATTTTTGTGCGGTCCACGCCAGGTCCTCAGAAAGGTATACAAGTTCGGAAAATCTCAGTCATTTTTCACTTTTCAAAAACCCAAAACCTAAGAGGCGATTTTCCAAACAATCTTTCTTCTCCAAAACGACTGGTAAGTGATTTCTAACTTAATTTCTTTATTCCTTAACATCTTTTAACATAATTTCAACTTCAAATCAAAGATTTTCATGGAGAAAATTGGGTGTTTTGGGTAGAACCTAGGTTTTCTACAAATTGAGAAGTTGGACCTCAATTTGGGGTCCGATTTAAAAACAAATCATATATTTGGATTCATGGGGGAATGAGTAACCGGGTTTTGGTTCGAACCTCGAGTTTCGACCACATGGGTCCGGGGGTATTTTTGACCTTTTTGGGAAAAACCTTGAAAAATCTATTTTCATGCATTGGGGATGATTCCTTTAGTAATTATTAATGTGATTAAGTAACTTATGACTAGATTCGATCGGATTGGTGGTGGAATCAAGAGGTAAAGCTATACTAGAAGCGTGAGTTGAGTTTGGAGCATTCGAGGTAAGTGTTTGTTCTAACTTTGGCTTGAGGGAATAGGATTAGGATGATATTTGCTACTTGCTAATGTGGAGTACGGTGTATAGGCATGGTGACGGTTATCTATGCACCGGAGTCTAGCATGACCGTGTTTCTTGATTGCTTTTAATTCGAATAATGTGACACAAGCTCCTTGTTTATTTGATAAGTTTCATATAATGTGAACGGTTGAGGAAGAATGATTTAAAAGGAGAATGTGTTGTGAATACTCCCTTGCCGGGATGTGTAGACTGATATATATATTCTCCCTCGTCGGGATATTTTGGGCTATTAGTTGTACCCTTACCGGGTTAAAGGTATTGAGTTGTTATTTTCCCCTGAAGGGATCTACTATATGAAGTCAGATATCATGAACTATATTATGGGATCGTGTGGCACGCCGTCCACTTATATATGATATTATGGGATTGTGTGGCACGCCGTCCACTTATATGTGATATGAATTGGGATCGTGTGGCACGCCTTCCACTTATATATGATATTATGGGATCGTGTGGCACGCCGTCCACATATATGGTATGAATTGGGATCGTGTGGCATGCCGTCCACTTGGTTATTAGCCTCCGTTGCCGGTGACATATTGTGCACTGTGATAAAGATGAAATGGGAACGGGTGGTACGCCTACCACGTGGTATATGGAAATAGGGATCGTGTGGCACGCCGTCCACCTATATATTGTTAAAAGGGATCGTGTGGCACGCCGTCCACCTATATATTGTTAAAAGGGATCGTGTGGCACGTCGTCCACTTATATACTATATTATGGGATCGTGTGGCACGCCGTCCACTTATATATGATATTATGGGATCGTGTGGCACGCCGTCCACTATATATATATATATATATATATATATATATCATATATATATATATATATATATATATATATATATATATATATCATGGAAACCGGAGTTTCTTCTATTTATTTCCGATATTTCATTTTTATCTATTACTCCCCGATAGCATGTCCCCTCCCAGTTTTACTTTGTATTATCTTGTTATTGTTTTCTTGCACTTGTTGTATATATATCTGTACAGGTTAATTGTGGTAGGTACTGTCTAGCCTCGTCACTACTTCGCCGGGGTTAGGCCAGGCACTTACCAGCACATGAGGTCGGTTGTGCTGATGCTACACTCTGTGCATTTTTGTGCACAGATCAGGGAGCAGCTTACGGACCACAGCAGTAGGACTTCTGGGAGCTATCTTCAGTCCAGGGACTCTCGAGGTAGCCTAGCTGGCGTTCGCAGGCTGAAGTCCCTTTCCATGTTTTTCGTTTGTTTATATTGTATCAGACAAACTTGATGTATTTTCCTTTCAGACATTGATTGTAGTATTCTGTAGTAGTCCGTGAGCTAGTGACACCAGACTCTGGGTAGCATTTTGGTTCAAACTTCTGCACTTTTGGTTCTCAGTTGCTTTAGATTTAAAGTCTTCCGTTTAAATTTTGTCTCGTTTATTATATTGTTTGGAAGAAAGCAGGAAAAATGTTTTATATATTTGGCTTGCCTAGCTCCGATAGTAGGCGCCATCACGACACTCGATGGTGGGAAATCTGGGTCGTGACAAGTTAGTATCAGAGCACTAGGGTACTTAGGTCTTACAACTCACGGACAACTCGGTAGAGTCTGAGGGATCGGTACAGAGACGTCTGTATTTATCCCGCAGAGGCTACTGAGTTAGGAAAATTTCACTTTGTTCATTCGTGTCGTGCGATTCTGATTCTCAAGTATTGATCTACCTCCTACTCTATTCTTTCACAGATGGTGAGAACACGTGCTTCCTCTTCTACCGCGCAGTAGCCCGAGACCCCAGCTCCTTTCAGGGGCAGAGGGCGAGGCCGTGCCAGAGGTCGAGGCTGAGGCAGAGCTCAGCCCCGAGTAGTAGTCCCAGAGGTGGAGCCTCGTACTGACTATGACGAGGAGGTTCCAGCTCCAGCAGCTCCAGTAGGCCCAGCTCAGGTCCCAGAGGGTTTCATAGCCACTCCAGTGCTTCAGGATGCTTTGGTCCGACTGGTAGGCTTTATGGAGGGCATTTCTAGGGCGGGTTTGCTTCCCGTAGCTCCAGCCACATCTCAGGCTGGGGGAGGAGTTCAGACTCCCGATACTCGTACTCCAGAGCCGGTAGCTCCTCAGGCTCAGGTTCTGGTTAGTTCAGCCGATCCGTGTTCAGATGGCCATGAGTGCCGGTAGTGAGATTTCATTTCAGGAGGCGGCAGATGGTGCCCGCCGGATAGAGATGGCACTTTCTCAGGGAGGTGGTCATGGGTCTGATAAGAGGCCCCGTCATTCTGGTAGATTCAGTGGTATCTCATCTGGAGGTAGGGATTCTTATGGTAGAGGCCATCCTCCGAGGCCCTTTCAGTAAGCTCTCCAGGCTTCTAATGGTACACCAGGTGGTCGTGGTTCTCAGCTGCAGTATTCTGACCAGCAGCTCTTCAGTTCACCATCAGCACCTATCAGTGCACCACCACTTCGTTATTCTCAGCAGCCGAGGGCTTGTTATACTTGCGGTGATGTGAGTCACATTGCCAGATATTGCCCTCGAGCTTCCAGCAGCTCGCAGCAGCAGGGTCCTCGCCCGATGATCCAGGCACCAGTTTCCCCACAGCCTGCCCAACCAGCTAGAGGCAGGGGTAGAAGACATAGAGGTGGAGGTAGAGGTCTTAGAGGTAGAGCTCAGACCGCTAGAGGTAGGGGTCAGTTAGCAGCAGATCATCCCAGGGATATGATTCAGGGAGGTGGGGCCCAGCCCCGTTGTTATGCTTTGCCAGCTAGGCCAGAGGCTGAATCATCAGATGCTGTGATTACAAGTACTATTCTGGTCTGTGATAGGGATACTTCTGTGCTATTTGATCCCGGATCTACGTATTCATATGTGTCATCCTATTTTGCACCCTATTTGGTTATGCCTAGTGACTCGTTGAGTATTCCTGTTTATGTGTCAACACCGGTGGGTGATTCTATTATGGTCGACCAAGTTCATCATTCTTGTATCGTAGTGTTTGGGGGTCTTGAGACCCGTGTTGATTTGTTGCTTTTGGACATGGTCGACTTCGATGTTATATTGGGGATGGATTGGTTATCCCCGTACCATGCTATCTTGGATTGCCATGCCAAAACCGTGACCTTAACCTTACCGGATTTACCCCGTTTAGAGTGGAGAGGGACTTCTGGTCATTGTACCCGCAGTGTTATCTCGTATGTGAAAGCTCGGCGTATGGTCGAGAAGGGATGTTTGGCCTACTTGGCGTATGTTCGCGATTCTAGTGCGAAGGCCCCTTCTATTGATTCTGTGCCCGTTGTTTGGGAGTTTCCTGAGGTTTTCCCTTCAGACTTGTCGGGTATGCCGCACGACAGGGATATCGACTTTTGAATTGATTTGGCTCCGGGCACTCAACCCATTTCTATCCCGACATATCGTATGGCCCCGCCGGAGTTGAAAGAGTTAAAGGAACAGCTGCAGGATTTGCTTGAGAAAGGTTTCATTAGACCCAGTGTTGCGCCTTGGGGCGCACCAGTGTTATTTGTGAAGAAAAAGGATGGTCCGATGAGAATGTGCATCGATTACCGGCAATTGAACAAGGTTACAATTAAGAATAAGTATCCACTGCCGAGGATTGATGATTTATTCGACCAGCTTCAGGGTGCGAGGGTGTTCTCGAATATAGATTTGAGATCTGGTTATAATTAGTTGAGGATTAGGGCGTCTGGTATCCCTAAGACAACATTTCATACTCGGTATGGGCATTATGAGTTTTTGGTCATGTCATTTGGGTTGACCAATGCCCCAGCAGCATTTATGGAATTGATGAACCGAGTGTTCAGGCCCTATCTGGATTGGTTCGTGATTGTTTTCATTTACGATATTCTGATATACTCCCGCAGTTAGGAGGAGCATGAGCAGCACCTCAGAGTGGTTCTTCAGACCCTGAAAGGTAGTTAGTTGTATGCAAAGTTCTCAAAGTGCGAGTTTTGGTTGAGTTCGGTCGCATTCCTGGGTCATGTCATATCAGCAGCAGGTATTCAGGTAGACCCGAAGAAGATAGAGGCAATCAAGAACTGGCCTCGACCAGCTTCAACTGCGGAGATTCGGAGTTTCCTGGGGTTAGCAGGTTACTATCATCGGTTCATGGAGGGGTTTTCATCCATTGCAGCCCCTATGACTAGATTGACCCAGAAGGGTGCCCAGTTCAGGTGGTCGGACAAGTGTGAGGCGAGCTTTCGGAAGCTCAAGACGGCTCTGACTACGGCACCAGTATTGGTCTATTGTGATGCATCTCGTATTAGGCTTGGTGCAGTGTTGATGCAGGAAGGCAAAGTCATTGCTTATTCTTCGAGGCAGTTGAAGATCCACGAGAAGAATTATCCGGTTCATGATCTTGAGTTGGCAGCCATTGTTCATGCCCTGAAGATCTGGAGGCATTACTTATATGGCGTGACGTGTGAGGTTTACACTGATCACAAGAGTCTTCAGTATCTGTTCAACCAGAAAGAGTTGAATTTGAGGCAGAGAAGGTGGTTAGAGTTGCTAAAGGATTATGATGTTACTATCTTATACCACCCGGGGAAGGGCAATGTGGTGGCCGATGCATTGAGCAGGAAGTCCGCCAGCATGGGTAGTCTTGCTTATATTCCAGTCAGCCAGAGATCGCTTGCTTTGGATGTTCAGGCCTTGGCCAATCGTCTTGTGAGGTTGGATATTTCTGAGCCTAGCAGAGTATTAGCTTGCACGGCTGCTCGTTCCTCACTATTAGAGCGTATCCGCGAGCGGCATTTTGAGGATCCCCATTTGTGTGTCTTGAGAGACACGGTGTAGCGTGGAGGTGCCAAGAAAGTAACCTTAGATGATGATGGTGTATTGAGATTGCAGGGGCGAGTTTGTGTGCCCAATGTTGATGGGATTCGAGATTTGATCTTAGCAGAGGCCCACAGTTCTCGGTATTCTATTCACCCGGGTGCCGCGAAGATGTATCAGGATCTGAGGCAACACTATTGGTGGCGTAAGATGAAGAAAGACATCGTTGTGCATGTGGCTCGGTGTTTGAATTGTCAGCATGTTACGTATGAGCATCAAAGACCTGGTGGTCTATTTCAGAGTATTGCACTTCCCGAGTGGAAGTGGGAGAGGATTACGATGAATTTCGTTACTGGACATCCGATGACTCGGAAGAAGTTTGATACGGTTTGGGTTATTGTTGATAGGCTGACCAAGTCAGCGCATTTTGTTCCTGTTGCAGCCACCTATTCGTCCGAGAGGTTAGCCGAGATTTATATCAGGGAGATTGTTCGCCTTCATGGGGTGCCGCTATCTATCATTTCGGATCGGGGTACGCAGTTTACCTCGCATTTCTGGAGAGCAGTTCAGCGAGAGTGGGGCACCCAGATCGAGTTGAGTACAGCATTTCATCCCCAGACGGACGGTCTATCCGAGAGGACTATTCAGATTCTTGAGGACATGCTCCGAGCCTGTGTCATTGATTTTGGAGGCTTGTGGGACTAGTTTTTGCCGTTAGCAGAGTTTGCCTACAACAACAGCTACCAGTCCAGCATTCAGATGGCTCCGTATGAGGCATTGTATGGTAGGCGATGTCGGTCTCCAGTTGGATGGTTTGAGCCGGGAGAGGCTCGATTATTGTGTACGGATCTGGTTCAGGAGGCCTTAGACAAGGTCAGGATTATTCAGGACAGACTTCGTACAGCTCAGTCCAGACAAAAGAGTTATGCAGACCGCAAGGTCAGAGATGTTGCTTTCATGGTTGGTGAGCGGGTATTGCTCCGTGTATCGCCTATGAAGGGCGTGATGAGATTTGGGAAGAAGGGCAAGCTCAGCCCTAGGTTCATCGGTCCATTTGAGATTCTTGATCATGTGGGAGAGGTGGCTTATAGACTTGCCTTGCCACCTAGCTTGTCAGCTGTGCATCCCGTGTTTCATGTATCTATGCTCCAGAAGTATCGCGGAGATCCATCGCACGTGTTAGATTTCAGCACTGTCCAATTGGAAAAGGATCTGTCATATGAGGAGGAGCCGGTGGCTATTCTAGACCGACAAGTTCGACAGTTGAGGTCAAAGAGTTTTCCTTCGGTGCGTGTTCAGTGGAGAGGTCAGCCTCCTGAGGCATCGACCTGGGAGTCCGAGTCCGATATGCGGAGCCGTTATCCTCATTTATTTCCCGACTCGGGTACTTCTTTCTTCTGTCCGTTCGAGGACGAACGGTTGTTTTAGAGGTGGAGAATGTGACGACCCAAGGGGTCATCACCGTAATTCTTCCTTGTTCCGTGCTCCCGAGGCCTTGAAAACCTCACTTTTAGTTGCCTCAATTTGCATGCGCAGTTCGGGCGCGTAGCCGGAAAGTTTTTATGTTAGAATATGTGAATTTTGTAAAAAAATATTTGATGAATTTTGGTATTAATATGCATAATGTTGACTTAGGTCAATATTTTGGGTAAACGGACCCGGACCTGTGATTCGACAATCCCGAAGGGTCCGTAGAAAAATATGGGACTTGGGCATGTGCCCGGAATCAACTTCTGAGGTCCCAAGCCCGAGAAATTAATTTTTGAAAGAAATTGTTTTTCTGAAATTTGATATGAAAATTTGAAATGAAAAGGAGTTAGAAAATATAGGTATCGGGCTCGTATTTTGGTTCTGACGCCCGGTACAGGTCTTAAATATGTGTTAAGCACTACCTGTAAAGTTTGGCTAAAAACGGGCGTCATATGACGTGTTTTGGACTAAAAATGGAGAATTTGAGTTATGAAAGTTGAAGAAAGAAAATCATGTGTTTGAGGCTTGATCCTATGTATATGATGTTATTTTGGCGATTTGATCGCACGAGTAAGTCCATAAGATGTTTTTAAGGTTGTGTGCATATTTGGTTTGGAGCCCGGGTGAGTTTTGAATGGGGCCCGGGAGGTCTTGGACTTAAGAAAATGCAGGTTCAGGTTTTGCAGACACCAGCGCGGCCGCGGTCATTTCCGTGCGGTCCGCGCTGGAGCCGCGCGGCCGCGATGCATTTTTGTGCGGTCCGCGTGGCTGAGTCTGAGGGCTAGGGTTTCAGGTTAACCAGCGCGGCCGCGCAAAAAAATAGTGCGGTCCGCGCTAGAAGGGTTCAGAAAAGCCCCACTTTTTCTCCCACTCGGCGCGGCCGCAACACATTTTTGTGCGGTCCGCGCCAGGTCCTTAGAAAGGTATACAAGTTCGGAAAATCTCAGTCATTTTTCACTTTTCAAAAACCCAAAACCTAAGAGGCGATTTTCCAAAAAACTTTTCTTCTCCAAAATGATTGGTAAGTGATTTCTAACTTAATTTCTTTATTGCTTAACATCTTTTAACATAATTTCAACTTCAAATCAAAGATTTTTATGGGGAAAATTGGGTGTTTTGGGTAGAACCTAGGTTTTCTACAAATTGAGAAGTTGGACCTCAATTTGGGGTCCGATTTAAAAACAAATCATATATTTGGATTCATGGGGGAATGGGTAACCGGGTTTTGGTCCGAACCTCGAGTTTCGACCATGTGGGTCCGGGGGTATTTTTGACCTTTTTGGGAAAAACCTTGAAAAATCTATTTTCATGCATTGGGGATGATTCATTTAGTAATTATTAATGTGATTAAGTAACTTATGACTAGATTCGAGCGGATTGGTGGTGGAATCAAGAGTTAAAACTATACTAGCAGCGTGAGTTGAGTTTGGAGCATTCGAGGTAAGTGTTTGTTCTAACTTTGTCTTGAGGGAATAGGATTAGGATGATATTTGCTACTTGCTAATGTGGAGTAGGTGTATAGGCATGGTGACGGTTATCTATGCATCGGAGTCTAGCATGACCGTGAGTCTTGATTGCTTTTAATTCGAATAATGTGACACAAGCTCCTTGTTTATTTGATAAGTTTCATATAATGTGAACGGTTGAGGAAGAATGATTTAAAAGGAGAATGTGTTGTGAATACTCCCATGCCGGGATGTGTAGACTGATATATATATTCTCCCTTGTCGGGATATTTTGGGCTGTTAGCTGTACCCTTGCCGGGTTAAAGGTATTGAGTTGTTATTCTCCCCTGAAGGGGTCTACTATATGAAGTCAGATATTATGAACTATATTATGGGATCGTGTGGCACGCCGTCCACTTATATATGATATTATGGGATCGTGTGGCACGCCGTCCACTTATATATGATATTATGGGATCGTGTGGCACGCCGTCCACTTATATATGATATTATGGGATCGTGTGGCATGCCGTCCACTTATATATGATATTATGGGATCGTGTGGCACGCCGTCCACTTATATATGATATTATGGGATCGTGTGGCACGTCGTCCACTTATATATGATATTATGGGATCGTGTGGCACGCCGTCCACTTATATATGATATTATGGGATCGTGTGGCACGCCGTCCACTTATATATGATATTATGGGATCGTGTGGCACGCCGTCCACTTATATATGATATTATGGGATCGTGTGGCACGCCGTCCACTTATATATGATATTATGGGATCGTGTGGCACGCCGTCCACTTATATATGATATTATGGGATCGTGTGGCACGCCGTCCACTTATATATGATATTATGGGATCGTGTGGCACGCCGTCCACTTATATATGATATTATGGGATCGTGTGGCACGCCGTCCACTTATATATGATATTATGGGATCGTGTGGCACGCCGTCCACTTATATATGATATTATTTGTGGTAGGCCTCGTCACTATTTCGCCGGGGTTGGGCCAGGCACTTACCAGCACATAGGGTCGGTTGTGCTGATGCTACACTGTGTGCATTTTTGTGCACAGATCAGGGAGCAGCTTACGGACCACAGCAGTAGGACTTCTGGGAGCTATCTTCAGTCCAGGGACTCTCGAGGTAGCCTAGCTGGCGTTCGCAGACCGAAGTCCCTTTCCATGTTTTTCGTTTGTTTATCTTGTAGGATACAAACATGATGAATTTTCCTTTCAGACATTGATTGTAGTATTCTGTAGTAGTCCGTGAGCTAGTGACACCAGACTCTGGGTAGCATTTTGGTTCAAGCTTCCGCACTTTTGGTTCTCAGTTGCTTTAGATTTAAAGTCTTCCGTTTAAATTTTGTCTTGTTTATTATATTGTTTGGAAGAAAGCAGGAAAAATGTTTTATATATTTGGCTTGCCTAGCTCCGATAGTAGGCGCCATAACGACACCTGATGGTGGGAAATCCGGGTCGTGACATACTTGGCCGCATCTGCAGCTCATTTTTCGCTTATGCGAGACCGCACCTGCAGTCACCTAGCTGCAGGTGCGGTTATGACAGCAATAGAACATCTACAGCTGCCAAACCAATTTCCAAACTTTCCGCCAACCATCCGAAATTACCCCGAGGCCCCTGGGACCTTAACCAAAAGCACAAACAATTCACATACCACCATCCAAACTGATATCAATCTTCAAAATACCTCAAACAACATCGAATCAACCAAATCACACCGAAATCAAGCCTAAAATTTTGAAATCTTCCAAATTCCGCTTTTGATCAAAAAGTCTACCAAACCACGTCCGATTGACCCAAAAGTTTGTACACACATCCCAAATGACACAACAAACCTACTGCAACTTTCGGAATTCTATTCCGACCCTTATATCAAAATCTCACCTATCACCAGAAAACGTCAAAATTCCAATTTTGCCAATTCAATCCTAATTCTACTCCGGACATCCAAACTACATTCCGATCACGCTCCTAAGTCCCAAATCACCTCCCGAAGCTATCCAAGCGATTGGAACTCACATTCGAGCCCTTAAACACATAAGTCAACATTCGGTTGACGTTTCCAACTTAAGCTTCCTCAAAAGAGACTAAGTGTCTCGAACCTTACCAAAACCGAGCCAACCAACCCGATCATGCCTAGAACCGATAAATAAAGCAATAAGAAGAAGAATAGGAGAAATAGAGCGGTAACTCATGCGACGACTGGCCGGGTCGTCACAGTTAACTAATAACTATCCAATTTCAATAATGTTAACAAGTCAATTAAATAGAATGAATTATCTGGATCTATTACATTTCCCAAGGACTGGTAGTACAAATCATGAGCTTCTAAGAGTAGATATTTCAAAACTGATAGTAAAAAATATATCTGTTTGAAAAGTATATAAACAGGTTATATAATCTAAGGCTACCGTGAATAAGAGACAACTATAGCAGGAATGCAGGTACGCCTTCAAATCCAGCAACCATCGAACTCAACAACATCGGCATTCGGGATCTGCACATAAAAGCAGGAAGTGCAGTATGAGTACAACCGACTCCATGTACTCAAACAGTAACAAACCTAACCTCAGGTTGAAAGTAGTGACTAGCTAGAATATAGGTCAGGTCCAACACAAATAACCAACAACAGTTCGTACAACGTAGAGCAGATAAACAAGGAAATACTCTCAGAGGTAAAAATGTTCAACTTGTACACTGTTTTCCAAAAATAGTTTCTCTTTTCAAGAATATCAGTGAAAACCCAAAACCTTTATCGAAATCATCAAAATATCATGAGATATTTTGAAAACTATAATTTTCCTGAACTATCCTTTCTACAATAGGCAAACATATTTCCTTTCCTTTCCAAATAACAAGTGTGAGATACTACTCTAGGCCCACATACCAATGTGTAAAAGTCATGAATGATGCGATACCATACATCATGAGGAAAAATGTGTCTCTATGCATGTATGCCATATATGCATGCCAATGCCATGTGCCTCAGATATGAATCATGTACTCACACTCTCAAAGTACTCAACCTCACTGTATCACACTTTCCACTCATCATACTCAACCACTCAGTACTGTATATGGCCTATATGGCCAAAGGAAGATTCATCCCAGAATATATATACATCACTGACCATCAGTCACTCAGTACCAAGGAAGGCTAATCCGGCCCCATGGAGAAGATCCATCTCCAGGTGCATAAATGCTTCGAACAAGATCCATGTCCAGGGAATATCCATCCCTCAAAATAATCAACCACACCCACTGTGGGTGTGCAGACTCCGGAGGAGCTCCTACGGCCCAAGCGCTATAACAAGTTAATCATGGCATAAATCAATCAGGCCCTCGGCCTTACTTAATAATCAATAAAATATGCTGCGGCATGCAGCCCAATCCCATAATTGTCACTTATAATCAAGCTCTTGGCCTCACTCAGTCATCAATCTCTCCAATCTCACCCACGGGCTCACAATATCATGAAAACTGACTCGGGACAATGATATGATGTATCAATAAGTAACAACTGAGACTGAGATATAATATGAATGCACGGATATGACTGACCATGAAATTATCAATGAATTTAATGAGATGACAGCAAGAAACGACCATTATGGGTCCCAACAATATCAGCACAAAGACTAAACATGATATCTAGCATGATGTACAACTCATTCTCTTTATCACATGGTGAAAAATGCAGCTATCAAAAAATAGGGCCACTATTTAGCGCCCTGGAAACAACAGAGTCACAATTCACAAGGTGTACACCCACACGCCCATCAACTAGCATGTGAGTTACCTCAACACCAATCATATAACAGAAAAATTCGGAATTTCATGCCCTCAGCACTAAGTTTATAAGAGTTACTTATCTTAAACAAGCCAATTCCGACACCGAGAAAGCCAAGCGATGCTCCAAGAATGCCATCACGCACGTTCCGACATCCGAACGACTCAAAACTAATAAAAATCAACTCAAATACATCCAACAATGCTAAAGGAACCAATTCCAATCGAAAAAGATCGAATCTTTAATCAAAAACCAAAAACCGGCCTAAAAGTCCAACCCGGGTCCGCACCTCGGAACCCGACAAAACTTGCAAAATCCATCAACCCATTCAATTACAAGTTTGACCATACTAGTTTCACTCAAATTTGACTCCGAATCGGTGTTTAAAACTCAAAAAGTCATATTATGAATCTTTAGGCCAAAATCCCCAATTTCTTCTTTAAAATTCATCAACCAAAAGCTAAAATCGGAGATAGATTCACAAAATATAACCAAAACTGAGTAGAGATACTTACCCCAATTCATATGCGGAAAATCGCCTCGAAAATTGCCCAATTCCGAGCTCTCCAACCCAAAATATGTTAAATGAACAAAATACTCGTTTTAATACTATTCTGCCTTGTTTCTTGTGCCAAAAAATCTCAAAACTCACTTTTGAAGCCTCCAATAGATTCCCTGTGAAATTATCGTCAAGTTAGACTCTTGAATCACTCCATTTGACCTTATATTGAATGAGATATATTAGTTTCAATATTTGAAAACAGTGCAGATTTTTAAATACGCAGTCAGTTGCAATTTCGTAATTAATCTGAAAAATCTAGCAACCCAATTCTTAGTAAAATGACCATAAATTCCTCATTCGATAACTAAATTTGATGATTCTTTTTGCCATGGCTCCATAATTATGATACAGATCTAACGCCTAAATCAAAACAGAAATATTAGCTCATTTGTTCAATGTGGTACCATTTATGCTTGAAGAAACGATATCAAAACATAAGAAAAACGAGCGCAACACAACCCAAATCTATCCGAAACTCACCTGAGCCCCATCGGGACCCCGTCAAAACATATCAAAATATTACATATCATAATACAGACCTACTCGAGGCCTCACAATACACATAACAATATCGAAACGACAAAACACACCTTAAATCAAACTTAATGAACTTTTGAACTTTCGACTTCCAAAAACTCACGCCGAAATATACCAAATCAACTCGGAATGAACTTAAATTTTGCACACAAGTCCTAATACGTCATACGGAGCTACTCGTGCCCCCAAACTACCAAGTGAAGTGCAAATACTCAAAATGACTGGTCAAGTCGTTACAATTGATTATATCACAGGCCTTCTTAAGATCAATTTTCACGAGATAGTCAGGAGAGATCTTCATATTGTAATGTCTCAACAAGTCATGGCATATTAAAACATTATGAATCAATGATCTACCTTCAACTAAAGTTGCCCGGTTCTGTGCTACTTACACTAATACTACTTTCTTGAGCCTCATGCATAACATCTTAGAGATGCATTTGTAAAGAACATTGCAACATGATATTATCTTGAATTGGCTTGCATACTCTAAAACTAGCACTTTAGGAATTAAAGATATTATTGTTGAATTGATTTGTCTTAACAATCTACCATTCCCCATGAATTCCAATATAGATGTGGTGACATCTTTGCCAATTATACTCCAAGCCTCTCTATAGAATCCACTGCCATACTCATCTAGCCCTAGACTCTTGTTCACATAAATGTTGAACATAGCTTGTTTCATCCCCTTGGCTGTAAAAGGTTTGATCAGTTCTACTTGTTGTTTAGTAGAGAGTGCATTTCCATTCTTCAGAAAGCTATTAAAATCTCTTGATCTTCTTCTTTCTCTCATCCTCGCATTGCTTCATAATAATCTGCAAGAACATTTGTTATGCTTGTACGATTTGTACTACCCCAGTTTGATCCTTGATCTGAGTGATGACTTGTTGCAATCTCTTAGGTTTAATGACTGAATAGAAGTATCTAGTATTGTTATCTCCTAGCATGATCCAGCTTGCCTTACTTCTCTGTTGTAAAAACATCTATGCTAGATAAGAAGATTTCCTAAATTTCTGGTACATGGCCTTCTTCTGTTCTTGTAAAGTCACACTTGAAGGATTTGTATGCTGTCTAATTTGAGTTTGGCCTAGAGCTGCCTCAGGCTCTACTAAAATACTTCTAAAGTGTTTCTAGTTGAGCTTCTTAAGATCCTTCTTTATTATCTTTAACTTCTTAACTATTTAGAACATACTACATACTTCTAATTATTATTGTCACACCTGTATTACAATCATTTTAAACTAGGGATGTAAAGCCCATACATTACAGAATTTAAAGGCTCTATTTACCTTCAAAGTACCAGTAGCCTTTTTTAGTTTTAGTGGGAAATGATCGCTGATTCCCTCCACTAAAAAAATCGGCCTGAACCACTGGCATGTTATCCAACCACTCCCTATTGACAAATGCCCAACAAATTTTGGAGAACACTTTATTATTTCCATATTTGTGATTCCATGTTTACCCACACCCTCCACAAGGTGACTCTATGAGCTCGCAAGCATCAATACAAGCTTGAAAATCCACCACTTCACCCATACTGACCGGCAACCCTCCTATTCTATCTTCAGCTTGCAATATTGAGTTAAAATCCGCAGTAACCATCAATGGTATATTAATCCCTCCACTAATGCTTTCTAAATGTTGCCACAAACTCTTCCTATCTTCCATAGTATTGAAAGCATACACAGCTGTCAGGCATAACTCCATTTGAAGAACAACATAAGTCACTAAACAGGTAATGCTTTGGGAAGTTCCACTTATATGCCTAATTTCATAGTAGTTAGGACTCCATACTATAACCACTCAACCATCATAGTGGTGATCTAGATTAGTGAGGTATTGCCACCCTCCAAACATATTATTTATTACTTTTTCAATATTGCCTGCCTTAACTTAAGTCTTTAGCAAGGTAACTAGACCAATATTTTCCTTGGAACAAAGGATTTTGACCTTCTTTTGTTTGTTAGGAGAATTTAAGCCCCTAACATTCCAACATAGCATGCTATCCATCCCCACTTGGAGATAGGACAATGCTTCCCCGTGTGATATCTGGCTGCTCTGTGGTTGTCTACTAGTGCTGGCCTCTCTTAGAACATTGAAAGTATTGTGTCCTGCTGGTGATTGTTGTACTTGTTCCTTAGGTGATTTCCTTGTATTGTGAGGAGTTACCCAGCCTTTTGAATTCATTTTTCCTCTTTCAGTTATAGTGTTTGATATCACATTCTTAACTTCTAGTACTGGCCTTGTATTCTCAACTCTTGGTGTTGTTAAACTTGGATTATAATTTGCCTAGACTTTATTTGTATCAGTTGCTTTTACTTCTTGAACTATATGATGTTGCTTTGGGAGGGATGGTTGCTTCTTCCTCCTACATTCTTCCTCTGAATGACCATATTTAGGGCAATGCTGGTATAAAACAAGTTTTCAGTCATATTGAATTTTCTGTTCTACAAGTGTGCCTTTTTCATTTCTAAAATATACCTTGTCTGCTAAGGGAGAATCCACATCTACCTCAATAAGGAGTCTTGCAAAATTAAGCCCAATCTTGTTTTCAGTGTTCCTGTCAGCCATCAGAGGCTTACCTATCATGCTACTAATCTTGTTAAGCCCTTCTAGACCCCAATACTTGAAATCCAAACTAGGTAGTTTTACCCAAATGGGTACAGTGTAGAGCTCCTCCCTAGTAAATTCTATATTCTTGTGCCATTACTGAATAATGAAAGTTTTATTGTCGAAATGATAGATCCCTCCATGCAACACCTTTTTTTTTCAACTGTTATGTTAAACCTTACCAACAAAATTTCATTTTTCAAACATTGAGACCTTGTTGATGTCATGTTTCCCCTATTGTCTTTGTATATAGCTGATAAGCACATTGAAAGGAGGATGTGCTCCCAGCACATAGCATACTATGCATTCTGCCAGTAGTCAATCTCAGATGTGAAATACTCTAATTCGATCTCACAAATTGGTGTTTTCCCATGCTTACTTGGATTCACATAATCTAATTTGAAGACGACATTAGCAACTCTGGTGATGTCAAAATTATCCCAAATCGAAGGCTTAACCTTAATTTCCGATTCTTCTTCAACCTCGCCGGCCCATGATTTCCTACCAGTAGATTTTCATAATTGATTACTTACAATGTTGTACCTGCATGCCTTCGTCCTATTCCTGCACAATAATTTTTGGTTTTGCGGCCTTTTGCACTGTTACATTGATTCCCACCATTACTGTTCCATTGTTAGTCATTTGGAGCCAAATTCAAGGTAAGATTGGATCTTCCAATTAATCGAACTATTGTGATATTTCAGCTTATGTATTGTTTTTCCTTTAAATTTAGATTCAATTAAATATGATTTTAAGTTGTTTTCTTGCTCGTTAATTACACATTATATTTGTATTTTTCTCTTCCGAATTGAAGATTGTTTGAAAGTGAACTTCTTGATTTCTCTTCTTAGCTCATTCTGATTTTCGTTTTGTTTTTTTTTTTTGTTTCAATTTTTACTTTTATTTTGGCAACAAGAAAGAGTGTTGTCTTTCGTTTTGTGTGGCTTTTGTTGCGTAGAGAATTTCTCGTGTGGTGACATGGACATATATGACGGGGTGAAATATTTGGGTAATTAGCTAATTACAATGAACTCTTGATTCTTGAACGTATGATTTAGTATTAACTTGAGTAGAGAATTAACAATCATTGAGAGAAGGAGGAACTGTGGTGTGAACTACTAAGATGATAAGTGGAATACCGCTAAAGAAAAGAGAACCTCTTTATTACAGTCTGGTTGTTGTTGAAATTCTTGAACCATGCGAACCAGAGATAAACTTATTCTTCTGGTCACTTTGTTCCTTCTGGTGGAGTCTTAATTGCCATAACAATAATACCATGCTGCAGAGACTAACTGTTTGGTATTTCTGTAAATATATTACTTGTTATACATTTACTATAAAGTAGATTACAGTTGCCTGATACTCTAACAAAAAATATGTTGAGAAATTAAATATGCTTGAGAATGTTAACACTACGGAGAAAAAAGTTCAATAGATAACTGGTGCAAAGTATACTAATTTTAATATGTACATGAGAGATCTATGGTCCTTAAATATTGGTATCAATGTGACGCGATAAAGCATTAGTCTCAATATATACATTGATATCAATATTATCATATACTTGTAAGTATTGTAGTAGTAAGCATGATGGCTTTAACAATGTGACAAGCGTGCCAAGGTAAATATGCTCTTTACGTATCTACCTTTTAAAGAATTTTTCGAATATTTAAGTTTCTCTCTTGTTACTTCTTAAAGGCGTTCGAGTTGATTTATCTATATTTTTGTTCATGTTTTAATATTGATTCACTTTCTCGGTATTATGGAATTTGTGATCATAGCCTCTATATTTATGCATGTGTATCTCTCAGCTCCGGGTGAAAGATCGACAAATGCTTTAGATACTTTCACCTATCAATGCTTGAGAAGTCACATTGAAATCGTGTTGAAAGTTTAGTTACTGAAATGCGCACCTCGCATCTCGACAAACTACAACAGTGACCGAGATAATGAAAGTTTAATTACTCAACAAGAATAAATTTGGATCCTATACTAAATAAAACATTATCTTATTTTATTAGGTCTCAAGTATGTATAGTTGTTATTTAATCATTGAGTACTCAAGTGAACACTAATCATATTTTAAGTTCCATGTCTAAATTACTTATCTTCTTGTGAGAATTTCATATTGTGTTGGAAGAATGCTGTTAAGAACAAATGCTATGGCTTATGGATAAGTAGGTACATGTTTATGTACCTACTTAACATTATTTGTGAACTTGTTTCAAATTTTATTTTGTAATCCATGCTCCTGCTTATATTTTTGAACTACTAGGTTAATTTTTATCCAACATAGCAAATGTCTTTATAATTAGTAAGAACAAAAATGTATGGTCCTAGCTATTTTAGTCTCAATGCAAAATATTATATTTGAAGTAAGTTTAATTTATTGAATAAAGTGGATGGTCTTATCTGGAGTCTTAACCCACATGATGTATATCCCAATACATGTTCTATATAGACTGCTTATATATGGTAATTCTCATAGTTTATTTATATCAATTGTGAGCATGGTGAAATGATATATAACATATTACTTACACTGCTAGAAATCCGGTAAAACGTGACCATAAAATGCGATCAAAGTTGGACGCTTATAGGCCTAAAAGCGACCAAACATGCCTGGTCGCAATATTGTTGGTCCCTTTATTTTAGGGACCAAAGTTGGTCGCTAATTAGCGACCAACTTTGGTCTCTAAGGTAAAAGGACCAAATATTTCGGGTAAAGACTATAGCGACCAACTTTGGTCGCTTTATTATTTTAATAATATAATTTTGGCGACCAAAGTTGGTCTTCAAATGTAAAATACGTTATTTATTTATTTATTATTAATCATAAAAAAGCGACCAACTTTGGTCTCTAATCCAAATATTATATTTTAAAATCTGGAAAATAGAGACCAAGATTGGTCGCTTTTTTATTAATTTTTTTAATTGCTTTAAAAAATAAGCGACCATAGTTGGTCGCTAACTTCAAGAAATAATTATTTTTTTAATTAAAAGCGACCAACTTTGGTCGCTATATTTCCAGAAATTATTTTTTTTAAATAGAATAGCGACCAAAGTTGGTCGCTTTTGAGAAATCTGGGTTAAATAGCGACAAAGGTTGGTCGCTATTGCCCAGAAAATTGTTTTTTTAAGGGAAAAGCGACCAACTAGCGACCAAAGTTGGTCGCTTTTCTTGGTATATTTTTGGCAGAAACTGCCTGTTTTGGCAGCTACACCACCTACAAGCTTACCAAAAATCCTAAACATGCATTTTATGCCAACAACAACAACAACAATAAACAACAACAACAACAACAACAACAACAATAAAAAGCAACAAAGTATAAAGTTCAATAGAACTAACACATTAAGATAACAAAACTATGTTAACTCTTATTACAAGCCCATTCGAAAACTGGTTCTATTGTCTTGTTCAAAGTATATAAAGTACTCAAGGAGTGTTCTTTCAGCATCCTCGTCCGAAAGTTGGATTGCCTCGCCCGACTCATTAGGTGGCTGACTGCGTCTGAATTCTCCCACATCAGCTGTGAAGCGAACCTATAAGAGAAATTATATTGAATTAGTATTTCAAAATTTATATAAAAGTAAATCAAAATACTTAATGAAAAGTAAAAAACTTACATGTATAGTTGAGGTTCGACACTCGACCCACCTTTCTGGATCAGTCTCTTTATTTTTCTTTACAATACGAGTCTTATTGAATAATTCATCTTACTTCATTGACATCATAAAGTTGTCTGGTGGCTTTGGTGATTATCCTCGTGGTACTATTACTCGGGATGAACTTAGATACAGAGAATAACTTGGATACAGTACCCGACAAGGTGTGTCTTTGATCAATTATTGTTCTCATTAGCGACAATGATGATGAGAAGGCAATGACATGTGTTTCAAACAGTGATGGTGTAGGTAAGAATTTAACATTTCCTAAGCAGATAAAAGAAGAGGTTATAGAGGAATTCTCTACTTCCTCTTGGAAAATGAAGTAGAGAATTCCTCTATAACCTTTTCTTTTATCTACTTAGGAAATGTTAAATTCCTACCTACACCATCACTGTTTGAAACACATGCCATTGCCTGCTCATCATCATTGTCGCTAATAAGAACAACAACTAAAGGCACACTATGCGAGGTACTATGTCTAAGTTATTCTTGGTGGAAGTTCCATTACATATCTAATAAAGTCATCAACCCCTTCTACAAAATCCTCCCGCAATCCTAAATTTTAATTCATATCCACAAAAGTTCAATTCATATCCTAAAGGCTCAATTCATATCCTAAAAATTCAATTCATACACAAAAATTTCAATTCATATCCTAAAAGTTCAATTCATACACAAAAATTTAAATTCATATCCAAAAGGTTCAACTCATATCCACAAAGGTTCAAGTCATATCCTAAAATTTCAATTTTTAAATTAAAATTCCAATACATAAACAAAAAATTTCAATTCATATCCTAAAGGTTCAATTCATATCCTAAAGGTTCAACTCATATCCACAAATATTCAAGTCATATCCTAAAATTTCAATTTATAAACTAAAATTTCAATATATAAACTAATATCCTAAAGGTTCAATTCATATCCTAAAGGTTCAACTCATATCCACAAAAGTTCAAGTCATATCCTAAAATTTCAATTTATAAACTAAAATTCCAATACATAAACTAAAAGTCCAATTCATATCCTAAAGGTTCAATTCATATCCTAAAGGTTCAACTCATATCCATAAAAGTTCAAGTCATATCCTAAAATTTCAATTTATAAACTAAAATTCCAATACATAAACTAATATCCTAAAGGTTCAATTCATATCCTAAAGGTTCAACTCATATCCACAAAAGTTCAAGTCATATCCTAAAATTTCAATTTATAAACTAAAATTCCAATACATAAACTAATATCCTAAAGGTTCAATTCATATCCTAAAGGTTCAACTCATATCCACAAAAGTCCAAGTCATATCCTAAAATTTCAATTTATAAACTAAAATTCCAATACATAAACTAAAAGTCCAATTCATATACTAAAGGTTCAATTCATATCCTAAAGGTTCAACTCATATCCACAAAAGTTCAAGTCATATCCTAAAATTTCAATTTATAAACTAAAATTCCAATACATAAACTAAAAGTCCAATTCATATCCTAAAGGTTCAATTCATATCCTAAAAGTTCAACTCATATCCACAAAAGTTCAAGTCATATCCTAAAATTTCAATTTATAAACTAAAATTCCAATACATAAACTAATATCTTAAAAGTTCAATTCATATCCTAAAGGTTCAACTCATATCCACAAAAGTTCAAGTCATATCCTAAAATTTTAATTTATAAACTAAAATTTCAATACATAAACTAAAAGTCCAACTCATATCCTAAAGGTTCAATTCAAATCCTAAAGGTTCAACTCATATCCATAAAAGTTCAAGTCATATCCTAAAATTTCAATTTATAAACTAAAATTCCAATAAATTAACTAATATCCTAAATGTTCAATTCATATCCTAAAGGTTCAACTCATATCCACAAAAGTTCAAGTCATATCCTAAAATTTTAATTTATAAACTAAAATTCCAATACATAAACTAATATCCTAAAGGTTCAACTCATATCCACAAAAGTTCAAGTCATATCCTAAAATTTCAATTTATAAACTAAAATTTCAATACATAAAATAAAATTCAATTCATATCCTAAAGGTTCAATTCATTTTTTAAAGGTTCAACTCATATCCACAAAAGTTCAAGTCATATCCTAAAATTTTAACTTATAAACTAAAATTTCAATACATAAACTAAAAGTCCAACTCATATCCTAAAGGTTCAATTCATATCCTAAAGGTTCAACTCATATCCATAAAAGTTCAAGTCATATCCTAAAATTTCAATTTATAAACTAAAATTCCAATACATAAATAATATCCTAAAGGTTCAATTCATATCCTAAAGGTTCAACTCATATCCACAAAAGTTCAAGTCATATCCTAAAATTCTAATTTATAAACTAAAATTTCATACATAAACCAATATCCTAAAGGTTCAACTCATATCTACAAAAGTTCAAGTCCTATCCTAAAATTTCAATTTATAAACTAAAATTCCAATACATAAACTAAAAGTCCAATTCATATCCTAAAGGTTCAATTCATTTCTTAAAGGTTCAACTCATATCCACAAAAGTTCAAGTCATATCCTAAAATTTCATTTTATAAACTAAAATTCCAACTCATATCCTAAAGGTTCAATTCATCCTAAAGATTAAACTCATATCCATAAAAGTTCAAGTCATATCCTAAAATTTCAATTTATAAACTAAAATTCCAAAACATAAATAATATCCTAAAGGTTCAATTCATATCCTAAAGGTTCAACTCATATCCACAAAAGTTCAAGTCATATCCTAAAATTTTAATTTATAAACTAAAATTCCAATACATAAACTAATATCCGAAAGGTTCAACTCATATCCACAAAAGTTCAAGTCATATCCTAAAATTTCAATTTATAAACTAAAATTCCAATACATAAACTAAAAGTCCAATTCATATCCTAAATGTTCAATTCATATCCGAAAGGTTCGACTCATATCCACAAAAGTTCAAGTCATATCCTAAAATTTTAATTTATAAACTAAAATTCCAATAAATAAACTAAAAGTCCAATTCATATCCTAAAGGTTTAATCATATCCTAAAGGTTCAATTCATATACACAAAAGTTCAAGTTACATCCTAAAATTTCAATTTATAAAAAAAAATTCCAATACATAAACTAAAAGTCCAATTCATATCCTAAAGGTTCAATTCATTTCTTAAAGGTTCAACTCATATCCACAAAAGTTCAAGTCATATGCTAAAATTTCAATTTATAAACTAAAATTTCAATACATAAACTAAAAGTCCAACTTATATCCTAAAGGTTCAATTCATATCCTAAAGATTCAACTCATATCCATAAAAGTTCAAGTCATATCCTAAAATTTCAATTTATAAACAAAAATTCCAATACATAAATAATATCCTTAAGGTTCAATTCATATCCTAAAGGTTCAACTCATATCCACAAAAGTTCAAGTCATATCCTAAAATTTTAATTTATAAACTAAAATTCCAATACATAAACTAATATCCTAAAGGTTCAACTCATATCCATAAAAGTTCAAGTCATATCCTAAAATTTTAATTTATAAACTAAAATTCCAATACATAAACTAAAAGTTCAATTCATATCCTAAAGGTTCAATTCATATCCTAAATGTTCAACTCATATCCACAAAAGTTCAAGTCATATCCTAAAATTTTAATTTATAAACTAAAATTCCAATACATAAACTAAAAGTCCAATTCATATCGTAAAGGTTCAATTTATATCCTAAAGGTTCAACTCATATCCACAAAAGTTCAAGTCATATCCTAAAATTTTAATTTATAAACTAAAATTTCAATACATAAACTAAAAGTCCAACTCATAGCCTAAAGGTTCAATTCATATCCTAAAGGTTCAACTCATATCTATAAAAGTTCAAGTCATGTACTAAAATTTCAATTTATAAACTAAAATTCCAATACATAAACTAAAAGTCCAATTCATATCCTAAAGGTTCAATTCATTTCTTAAAGGTTCAACTCATATCCACAAAACTTCAAGTCATATCCTAAAATTTCAATTTATAAACTAAAATTCCAACTCATATCCTAAAGGTTCAATTCATATCCTAAAGATTAAACTCATATCCATAAAAGTTCAAGTCATATCCTAAAATTTCAATTTATAAACTAAAATTCCAATATATAAATAATATCCTAAAGGTTCAATTCATATCCTAAAGGTTCAACTCATATCCACAAAAGTTCAAGTCATATCCTAAAATTTTAATTTATAAACTAAAATTCCAATACATAAACTAATATCCGAAAGGTTCAACTCATATCCACAAAAGTTCAAGTCATATCCTAAAATTTCAATTTATAAACTAAAATTCCAATACATAAACTAAAAGTCCAATTCATATCCTAAAGGTTCAATTCATATCCGAAAGGTTCAACTCATATCCACAAAAGTTCAAGTCACATCCTAAAATTTTAATTTATAAACTAAAATTCCAATACATAAACTAAAAGTCCAATTCATATCCTAAAGGTTCAATTCATATCCTAAAGGTTCAATTCATATCCACAAAAGTTCAAGTTACATCCTAAAATTTCAATTTATAAACAAAAATTCCAATACATAAACTAAAAGTCCAATTCATATCCTAAAGGTTCAATTCATTTCTTAAAGGTTCAACTCATATCCACAAAAGTTTAAGTCATATCCTAAAATTTCAATTTATAAACTAAAATTTCAATACATAAACTAAAAGTCCAACTCATATCCTAAAGGTTCAATTCATTTCTTAAAGGTTCAACTCATATCCACAAAAGTTCAAGTCATATCCTAAAATTTCATTTTATAAACTAAAATTCCAACTCATATCCTAAAGGTTCAATTCATCCTAAAGATTAAACTCATATCCATAAAAGTTCAAGTCATATCCTAAAATTTCAATTTATAAACTAAAATTCCAAAACATAAATAATATCCTAAAGGTTCAATTCATATCCTAAAGGTTCAACTCATATCCACAAAAGTTCAAGTCATATCCTAAAATTTTAATTTATAAACTAAAATTCCAATACATAAACTAATATCCGAAAGGTTCAACTCATATCCACAAAAGTTCAAGTCATATCCTAAAATTTCAATTTATAAACTAAAATTCCAATACATAAACTAAAAGTCCAATTCATATCCTAAATGTTCAATTCATATCCGAAAGGTTCGACTCATATCCACAAAAGTTCAAGTCATATCCTAAAATTTTAATTTATAAACTAAAATTCCAATAAATAAACTAAAAGTCCAATTCATATCCTAAAGGTTTAATCATATCCTAAAGGTTCAATTCATATACACAAAAGTTCAAGTTACATCCTAAAATTTCAATTTATAAAAAAAAATTCCAATACATAAACTAAAAGTCCAATTCATATCCTAAAGGTTCAATTCATTTCTTAAAGGTTCAACTCATATCCACAAAAGTTCAAGTCATATGCTAAAATTTCAATTTATAAACTAAAATTTCAATACATAAACTAAAAGTCCAACTTATATCCTAAAGGTTCAATTCATATCCTAAAGATTCAACTCATATCCATAAAAGTTCAAGTCATATCCTAAAATTTCAATTTATAAACAAAAATTCCAATACATAAATAATATCCTTAAGGTTCAATTCATATCCTAAAGGTTCAACTCATATCCACAAAAGTTCAAGTCATATCCTAAAATTTTAATTTATAAACTAAAATTCCAATACATAAACTAATATCCTAAAGGTTCAACTCATATCCATAAAAGTTCAAGTCATATCCTAAAATTTTAATTTATAAACTAAAATTCCAATACATAAACTAAAAGTTCAATTCATATCCTAAAGGTTCAATTCATATCCTAAATGTTCAACTCATATCCACAAAAGTTCAAGTCATATCCTAAAATTTTAATTTATAAACTAAAATTCCAATACATAAACTAAAAGTCCAATTCATATCGTAAAGGTTCAATTTATATCCTAAAGGTTCAACTCATATCCACAAAAGTTCAAGTCATATCCTAAAATTTTAATTTATAAACTAAAATTTCAATACATAAACTAAAAGTCCAACTCATAGCCTAAAGGTTCAATTCATATCCTAAAGGTTCAACTCATATCTATAAAAGTTCAAGTCATGTACTAAAATTTCAATTTATAAACTAAAATTCCAATACATAAACTAAAAGTCCAATTCATATCCTAAAGGTTCAATTCATTTCTTAAAGGTTCAACTCATATCCACAAAAGTTCAAGTCATATCCTAAAATTTCAATTTATAAACTAAAATTCCAACTCATATCCTAAAGGTTCAATTCATATCCTAAAGATTAAACTCATATCCATAAAAGTTCAAGTCATATCCTAAAATTTCAATTTATAAACTAAAATTCCAATATATAAATAATATCCTAAAGGTTCAATTCATATCCTAAAGGTTCAACTCATATCCACAAAAGTTCAAGTCATATCCTAAAATTTTAATTTATAAACTAAAATTCCAATACATAAACTAATATCCGAAAGGTTCAACTCATATCCACAAAAGTTCAAGTCATATCCTAAAATTTCAATTTATAAACTAAAATTCCAATACATAAACTAAAAGTCCAATTCATATCCTAAAGGTTCAATTCATATCCGAAAGGTTCAACTCATATCCACAAA
Source organism: Nicotiana tabacum (assembly GCF_000715075.1). NCBI lineage: Eukaryota > Viridiplantae > Streptophyta > Magnoliopsida > Solanales > Solanaceae > Nicotiana > Nicotiana tabacum. The sequence continues at coordinate 130,058,914 of NC_134095.1, forward strand.
AGTTCAAGTCACATCCTAAAATTTTAATTTATAAACTAAAATTCCAATACATAAACTAAAAGTCCAATTCATATCCTAAAGGTTCAATTCATATCCTAAAGGTTCAATTCATATCCACAAAAGTTCAAGTTACATCCTAAAATTTCAATTTATAAACAAAAATTCCAATACATAAACTAAAAGTCCAATTCATATCCTAAAGGTTCAATTCATTTCTTAAAGGTTCAACTCATATCCACAAAAGTTTAAGTCATATCCTAAAATTTCAATTTATAAACTAAAATTTCAATACATAAACTAAAAGTCCAACTCATATCCTAAAGGTTCAATTCATATCCTAAAGATTCAACTCATATCCATAAAAGTTCAAGTCATATCCTAAAATTTCAATTTATAAACTAAAATTCCAATACATAAATAATATCCTTAAGGTTCAATTAATATCCTAAAGGTTCAACTCATATCCACAAAAGTTCAAGTCATATCCTAAAATTTTAATTTATAAACTAAAATTCCAATACATAAACTAATATCCGAAAGGTTCAACTCATATCCATAAAAGTTCAAGTCATATCCTAAAATTTCAATTTATAAACTAAAATTCCAATACATAAACTAAAAGTTCAATTCATATCCTAAAGGTTCAATTCATATCCACAAAAGTTCAAGTCATATCCTAAAATTTTAATTTATAAACTAAAATTCCAATACATAAACTAAAAGTCCAATTCATATCCTAAAGGTTCAATTTATATCCTAAAGGTTCAACTCATATCCACAAAAGTTCAAGTCATATCCTAAAATTTTAATTTATAAACTAAAATTTCAATACATAAACTAAAAGTCCAACTCATATCCTAAAGGTTCAATTCATATCCTAAAGGTTCAACTTATATCCATAAAAGTTCAAGTCATGCCCTAAAATTTCAATTTATAAACTAAAATTTCAATACATAAATAATATCCTAAAGGTTCAATTCATATCCTAAAGGATCAACTCATATCCACAAAAGTTCAAGTCATATCCTAAAATTTTAATTTATAAACTAAAATTTCAATACATAAACTAAAAGTCCAATTCATATCCTAAAGGTTCAATTCATATCCTAAAGGTTCAACTCATATCCACAAAAGTTCAAGTCATATCCTAAAATTTTAATTTATAAACTAAAATTCCAATACATAAACTAATATCATAAAGGTTCAACTCATATCCACAAAAGTTCAAGTCATATCCTAAAATTTTAATTTATAAACTAAAATTACAATACATAAACTAAAAGTCCAATTCATATCCTAAAGGTTCAATTCATATCCTTAAGATTCAACTCATATCCACAAAAGTTCAAGTCATATCCTAAAATTTCATTTTATAAACTAAAATTCCAACTCATATCCTAAAGGTTCAATTTATCCTAAAGATTAAACTCATATCCATAAAAGTTCAAGTCATATCCTAAAATTTCAATTTATAAACTAAAATTCCAATATATAAATAATATCCTAAAGGTTCAATTCATATCCTAAAGGTTCAACTCATATCCACAAAAGTTCAAGTCATATCCTAAAATTTTAATTTATAAACTAAAATTCCAATACATAAACTAATATCCGAAAGGTTCAACTCATATCCACAAAAGTTCAAGTCATATCCTAAAATTTCAATTTATAAACTAAAATTCCAATACATAAACTAAAAGTCCAATTCATATCCTAAAGGTTCAATTCATATCCGAAAGGTTCAACTCATATCCACAAAAGTTCAAGTCACATCCTAAAATTTTAATTTATAAACTAAAATTCCAATACATAAACTAAAAGTCCAATTCATATCCTAAAGGTTTAACCATATCCTAAAGGTTCAATTCATATCCACAAAAGTTCAAGTTACATCCAAAAATTTCAATTTATAAACAAAAATTCCAATACATAAACTAAAAGTCCAATTCATATCCTAAAGGTTCAATTCATTTCTTAAAGGTTCAACTCATATCCACAAAAGTTTAAGTCATATCCTAAAATTTCAATTTATAAACTAAAATTTCAATACATAAACTAAAAGTCCAACTCATATCCTAAAGGTTCAATTCATATCCTAAAGATTCAACTCATATCCATAAAAGTTCAAGTCATATCCTAAAATTTCAATTTATAAACTAAAATTCCAATACATAAATAATATCCTTAAGGTTCAATTAACATCCTAAAGGTTCAACTCATATCCACAAAAGTTCAAGTCATATCCTAAAATTTTAATTTATAAACTAAAATTCCAATACATAAACTAATATCCGAAAGGTTCAACTCATATCCATAAAAGTTCAAGTCATATCCTAAAATTTCAATTTATAAACTAAAATTCCAATACATAAACTAAAAGTTCAATTCATATCCTAAAGGTTCAATTCATATCCACAAAAGTTCAAGTCATATCCTAAAATTTTAATTTATAAACTAAAATTCCAATACATAAACTAAAAGTCCAATTCATATCCTAAAGGTTCAATTTATATCCTAAAGGTTCAACTCATATCCACAAAAGTTCAAGTCATATCCTAAAATTTTAATTTATAAACTAAAATTTCAATACATAAACTAAAAGTCCAACTCATATCCTAAAGGTTCAATTCATATCCTAAAGGTTCAACTTATATCCATAAAAGTTCAAGTCATGCCCTAAAATTTCAATTTATAAACTAAAATTTCAATACATAAATAATATCCTAAAGGTTCAATTCATATCCTAAAGGATCAACTCATATCCACAAAAGTTCAAGTCATATCCTAAAATTTTAATTTATAAACTAAAATTTCAATACATAAACTAAAAGTCCAATTCATATCCTAAAGGTTCAATTCATATCCTAAAGGTTCAACTCATATCCACAAAAGTTCAAGTCATATCCTAAAATTTTAATTTATAAACTAAAATTCCAATACATAAACTAATATCATAAAGGTTCAACTCATATCCACAAAAGTTCAAGTCATATCCTAAAATTTTAATTTATAAACTAAAATTACAATACATAAACTAAAAGTCCAATTCATATCCTAAAGGTTCAATTCATATCCTTAAGATTCAACTCATATCCACAAAAGTTCAAGTCATATCCTAAAATTTCATTTTATAAACTAAAATTCCAACTCATATCCTAAAGGTTCAATTCATCCTAAAGATTAAACTCATATCCATAAAAGTTCAAGTCATATCCTAAAATTTCAATTTATAAACTAAAATTCCAATATATAAATAATATCCTAAAGGTTCAATTCATATCCTAAAGGTTCAACTCATATCCACAAAAGTTCAAGTCATATCCTAAAATTTTAATTTATAAACTAAAATTCCAATACATAAACTAATATCCGAAAGGTTCAACTCATATCCACAAAAGTTCAAGTCATATCCTAAAATTTCAATTTATAAACTAAAATTCCAATACATAAACTAAAAGTCCAATTCATATCCTAAAGGTTCAATTCATATCCGAAAGGTTCAACTCATATCCACAAAAGTTCAAGTCACATCCTAAAATTTTAATTTATAAACTAAAATTCCAATACATAAACTAAAAGTCCAATTCATATCCTAAAGGTTTAACCATATCCTAAAGGTTCAATTCATATCCACAAAAGTTCAAGTTACATCCTAAAATTTCAATTTATAAACAAAAATTCCAATACATAAACTAAAAGTCCAATTCATATCCTAAAGGTTCAATTCATTTCTTAAAGGTTCAACTCATATCCACAAAAGTTTAAGTCATATCCTAAAATTTCAATTTATAAACTAAAATTTCAATACATAAACTAAAAGTCCAACTCATATCCTAAAGGTTCAATTCATATCCTAAAGATTCAACTCATATCCATAAAATTTCAAGTCATATCCTAAAATTTCAATTTATAAACTAAAATTCCAATACATAAATAATATCCTTAAGGTTCAATTAATATCCTAAAGGTTCAACTCATATCCACAAAAGTTCAAGTCATATCCTAAAATTTTAATTTATAAACTAAAATTCCAATACATAAACTAATATCCGAAAGGTTCAACTCATATCCATAAAAGTTCAAGTCATATCCTAAAATTTCAATTTATAAACTAAAATTCCAATACATAAACTAAAAGTTCAATTCATATCCTAAAGGTTCAATTCATATCCACAAAAGTTCAAGTCATATCCTAAAATTTTAATTTAAAAACTAAAATTCCAATACATAAACTAAAAGTCCAATTCATATCCTAAAGGTTCAATTTATATCCTAAAGGTTCAACTCATATCCACAAAAGTTCAAGTCATATCCTAAAATTTTAATTTATAAACTAAAATTTCAATACATAAACTAAAAGTCCAACTCATATCCTAAAGGTTCAATTCATATCCTAAAGGTTCAACTTATATCCATAAAAGTTCAAGTCATGCCCTAAAATTTCAATTTATAAACTAAAATTTCAATACATAAATAATATCCTAAAGGTTCAATTCATATCCTAAAGGATCAACTCATATCCACAAAAGTTCAAGTCATATCCTAAAATTTTAATTTATAAACTAAAATTTCAATACATAAACTAAAAGTCCAATTCATATCCTAAAGGTTCAATTCATATCCTAAAGGTTCAACTCATATCCACAAAAGTTCAAGTCATATCCTAAAATTTTAATTTATAAACTAAAATTCCAATACATAAACTAATATCATAAAGGTTCAACTCATATCCACAAAAGTTCAAGTCATATCCTAAAATTTTAATTTATAAACTAAAATTACAATACATAAACTAAAAGTCCAATTCATATCCTAAAGGTTCAATTCATATCCTTAAGATTCAACTCATATCCACAAAAGTTCAAGTCATATCCTAAAATTTCAATTTATAAACTAAAATTCCAATACATAAACTAAAAGTCCAATTCATATCCTAAAGGTTCAATTCATATCCTAAAGGTTCAACTCATATCCATAAAAGTTCAAGTCATATCCCAAAATTTCAATTTATAAACTAAAATTACAATACATAAACTAAAAGTCCAACTCATATCCTAAAGGTTTAATTCATATCCTAAAGGTTCAACTCATATCCATAAAAGTTCAAGTCATATCCTAAAATTTCAATTTATAAACGAATATTCCAATACATAAACTAATATCCTAAAGGTTCAATTCATATCCTTAAGGTTCAACTCATATCCACAAAAGTTCAAGTCATATCCTAAAATTTCAATTTATAAACTAAAATTCCAATATATAAACTAATATCCTAAAGGTTTAATTCATATCCTAAAGGTTCAACTCATATCCACAAAAGTTTAAGTCATATCCTAAAATTTTAATTTATAAACTAAAATTTCAATACATAAACTAAAAGTCCAATTCATATTCTAAAGGTTCAATTCATATCTGAAAGGTTCAACTCATATCCACAAAAGTTCAAGTCATATCCTAAAATTTTAATTTATAAACTAAAATTCCAATACATAAACTTAAAGTCCAATTCATATCCTAAAGGTTCAATTCATATCCACAAAAGTTCAAGTTACATCCTAAAATTTCAATTTATAAACTAAAATTCCAATACATAAACTAAAAGTCCAATTCATATCCTAAAAGTTCAATTCATATCCTAAAGGTTCAACTCATATCCACAAAAGTTCAAGTCATATCCTAAAATTTCAATTTATAAACTAAATTCAAATACATAATATCCTAAAGGTTCAATTCATATCCTAAAGGTTCAACTCATATCCACAAAAGTTCAAGTCATATCCTAAAATTTCAATTTATAAACTAAAATTTCAATACATAAACTAAAAGTCCAACTCATATCCTAAAGGTTCAATTCATATCCTAAAGGTTCAACTCATATCCATAAAAGTTTAAGTCATATCCTAAAATTTCAATTTATAAACTAAAATTCCAATACATAAACTAAAAGTCCAACTCATATCCTAAAGGTTCAATTCATATCCTAAAGGTTCAACTCATATCCATAAAAGTTCAAGTCATATCCTAAAATTTCAATTTATAAACTAAAATTCCAATACATAAACTAATATCCTAAAGGTTTAATTCATATTCTAAAGGTTCAACTCATATCCACAAAAGTTCAAGTCATATCCTAAAATTTCAGTTTATAAACTAAAATTCCAATACATAAACTATTATCCTAAAGGTTCAACTCATATCCACAAAAGTTCAAGTCATATCCTAAAATTTTAATTTATAAACTAATATTCCAATATATAAACTAAATGTCCAATTCATATCCTAAAGGTTCAATTCATATCCTAAAGGTTCAAGTCATATCCTAAAATTTTAATTTATAAACTAAAATTCCAATACATAAACTAAAAGTCCAATTCATATCCTAAAGGTTCAACTCATATCCACAAAAGTTCAAGTCATATCCTAAATTTTTAATTTATAAACTAAAATTCCAATACATAAACTAAAAGTCCAATTCATATCCTAAAGGTTCAATTCATATCCTAAAGGTTCAACTCATATCCACAAAAGTTCAAGTCATATCCTAAAATTTCAATTTATAAACTAAAATTCCAATACATAAACTAAAAGTCCAATTCATATCCTAAAGGTTCAATTCATATCCTAAAGGTTCAACTCATATCCATAAAAGTTCAAGTCATATCCTAAAATTTTAATTTATAAACTAAAATTCCAATACATAAACTAAAAGTCCAATTCATATCCTATCCACAAAAGTTCAAGTCATATCCTAAAATTTCAATTTATAAACTAAAATTACAATACATAAACTAAAAGTCCAATTCATATCCTAAAGGTTCAATTCATATCCTAAAGGTTCAACTCATATCCACAAAAGTTCAAGTCATATCCTAAATTTTTAATTTATAAACTAAAATTTCAATACATAAACTAAAAGTTCAACTCATATCCTAAAGGTTCAATTCATATCCTAAAGATTCAACTCATATCCACAAAAATGCAATTCATATCCTAAAATTTCAATCTATAAACTTAAATTTCAATACATAAACCAAAAATTTCAATTTATATCCTAAAGGTTCAATTCATATCCTAAAGGTTCAACTCATATCCATAAAAGTTCAAGTCATATCCTAAAATTTTAATTTATTAACTAACATTCCAATACATAATCCTAAAGGTGCATCTCTTAGGGTTTCTTCTCTTCAAACAATTTCTTCCCCAAATTAGTAGGTAAAACAAAATATTTTGGACTAAATGTATTAATAAGAACCCTAAAAATTGCAAATAATATATAACTTTGAACACTAATATGGTTGAGCTAACTTTGAAACATAACATGGAGAAATTAAACCCTAACATGGAGAAATTAACTTTGAACCCTAACATGGTTGAACAAATAATATATAACTTTGAACCCTAACATGGAGAAATTAAACAAAATCACTGTATTTCGAAAAAAAACAAAGAAAGGAGAAAGAAACCTACCTTGGGAATGGAAGTCGCCGGCGGTGGAGCTGCTACCATCGGTGGTCGTCGGTGGCGTGGGTGGCGCCGCTGCTGCTGGGAGTCGGAGGGGGGGGGGGTTGAGTGTGAGAGAGAAAAGAGAGATTTTGGGGAATTTTTTTGAAATAATGGGAGGGGAAACCCGATCTTGACACTGGAATTAAAAATAGCGACCAAATTTAATCGCTATTTTGGTAACAAAATAAGTTTTGACTTTTTGACCAAAATAGCGACCAAAGTTGGTCGCTATTTCTAAAAAAAAAATTACTTTTAATTCAATTTAAAATTATGTACATATGTAGTATAAATTTAGAATTTTAATTCAATTTAAGCTATATATATATATATATTGATATAAGTCAAGACGTTTTAATTTATTGTTAATATATATACATGCATATGAGTAGGTTATAAGTCGATGAATCAATTTACAAGTGTATCAATACCTAAAAGAACTCGTCCCTGTGTTCCGAGCGCTTCATGTTCTTATATATATATATACACACTATATACTATTTGGAGATCGCATACCATGCAAAATAAAAAGGGAAAAATAGCCATGATAATGATATGTGTCACGACCCCAATCCCCGGTCGTGATGGCGTCCAACACGATGCTAGGGAAGCCCGACCAATTCGTCACTCACAATCCCTTATGTAGAATTCATTACCAATTAATAGGATTTAATGCCAAAGTAACATGATTATAACTCTGTAGTAATAGATAAACAGTACAGAAAAATCCATAAATCAATATAAATCCCACCGATCTGGTGTCACGAGCTAAGGGCCTCTAATACAAGTCTGTGTAGCAACCTATACATAGAGTTGTCTAGAATGCGGAAAATAAAGAGGATAAGGGGAGAAATCGGGTCCTGCAGACGCCATGCAGCTACCTCGATGACTCCGGAATAGGCTGAACAATAGCAGAAAGCTCAAACTATGCTTCCGGGATACCTGTATCTGCACACATGGTGTAGGGAGTAAAGTGAGTACTCCAACTCAGTGAGTAATAGCAATAAATAATGACTGATGGAAAGAAAACTCGTAAAACACTATGCAGTTCTATATTAAAACAATGAGAATATCAAAAACAACAACTGAATGAAGAAGTCAGTTAAAAGTCCTTTAAGCCAGTATTTATTTCACTTACTCCTCACGATAACCGAATTTATATTTGTACTGTTGCGGCGTGCAGCCCGATCCATATAGTATACTGCTGCGGCGCGCAGCCCGATCCATATATATATATACTGTTGCGGCGTGCAGCCTGATCCAAGAATAGTCGACTGCGCTCACTGGGGGTGTGCAGACTCCGGAGGGGCTCCTTCAGCCCAAGCGCTATACTACTGCGGCGTGCAGTCCGACCCATATAATATACTACTGCGGCGTGCAGTCCGATCCATATAATATACTACTGCGGCGTGCAGTCCGATCCGCATAAATATATATACTGTTGCGGCGTGCAGCCCGATCCATAGCATATCAAATACCCTCACCATGGGGTTCTCGACCCCTCTCAGTCAATATAGACTTGGCCTCTCGGGCACACTAAGATAAGATGGGGTTCTCAACCCACACGTTACTCTCATTAGGACTTAACAATTTCTAAAGCTGGTTCATATTATGTTTATCAGTTAGGAACATGACTGAGGGTATGATTTCGACAAGAAAAGTGAGGTCAACCAATACAAATGCCCCTAAGGGTTCTACAGATCGGCACAAAGCCCCAAACATGGCAACTAGCCCATAATATAATGATATTAATGTGACGACCCGACCAGTCGTCTCATGAGTTACTTCTCCATTTCCCCCATTTCAGCTTCTTTACGCTTCGTTATCCGTGTTTTATGGGATCGAGATGATTAGTTCGAGTTCGGAGAGGATTTGGTAAGAAGTGAGACACTTAGTCTCTTTTAAGAAGACTTAAGTTGGAAAAGTCAACCGGATGTTGACTTATGTGTTAGAGGGTTCGGATGTGAGTTACGATGGTTCGTTTAGCTTCGGGAGGTGATTTGTGACTTAGGAGAGTGATGGGAAGTGGTTTTGGAGGTACGGTGTAGAATTAGGCTTGAATTGGCGAAGTTAGTATTTTGGCGAATTCCGGTTGATAGGTGAGATTTTGATTCGAGGGTCGGAATAGAATTCCGAGAGTTTCTGTAGCTTCGTTATGTCATTTTGGACTTGTCTGCAAAATTTGAGGTCATTCAGACATGGTTTGGTTGGGTTTTTGATCAAAAATGGAATTTGGAAGTTCTTGAGATTCATAGGCTTGAATTCGATGTGATTTGATGATTTTGGTGTTAGTCGAGGTGTTTTGATGATTGGAACGAGGTTGAATAATGTTTAGGATGCATTGGTGATTTTGGTTGAGGTCCCGGGGGCCTCAGGTGTGTTTCGGGTGAGTTTTGAGCGAGTACGGACACCCCGGAACATAGAAAAATGGAGGGAGCAGCAGTTTTGGCGCGGACCGCGCTCCTTTTCGCGCTGGGCGCGTTGGCCTAGTGCTGGCCGCGTCAAAGTGGCCGCGGCCGCGGTCGTGAAGACTGCAGGTTACTGGTCCTATTTCGGAAGCTCATATCTTTTGATACACAAGGAATTATGTGGTGATTCAAAAACAAAAGTTGTAGCCCTTCGTGTCTAGTTTGAAGAAAGGTAAAGATATCGCAATTTGGACATCTGTAGCGAATGTTATGGCCAAAATACTAAAGCATGTCCCTGCAGAGCAAGACCTGCGCGGCCGCGGTCATTTTTGCGCGGACCCCGCTGGTTTTGCGCGGACCGCGATCATTTTTGTGCGGTCAGCGGTGTCGGAATCCGAGGGGTACTCTATAAATACGAGGTTTTGGGTTTTATTTGATATTTTGACCTAGAGAGCTCGGATTTTGGCGATTTTTCGAAGGTTTTTCAAGAAATTGGTCGGGGTAAGTGATTCTAACTCAGATTTGGTTAGAGTACATGAATCTATCACTGAATTCATCATTTAATTCGTGATTTGAGATGTAATTTGGGAAGAAAATTGTGGAACCTTTCAAAAATGTAAAATGATGATTTGAAGGACCAAATGGTATCAGAATTGGATAATTTTGGTATGGTTATACTCGTGAGGGTATGAGGATTATGAAAATGTAAATTTTACCTGATTCCGAGACGTGGTCCCGGGGCTCGGGTTTTGCTAATTTCGAGATTTTTGATATTTTTCGAATGTTTTCGCTTGGTCTTTGTTCCCTTAACATATTGTGACGTATTCCTTCTGGTTTTGGATAGATTCGACGCGCGTGGAGGCCAATTCAAGGGGCAAAGGCATCGTGAGCTAGAGAATTAGCCAGTTTGAGGTGAGTAATGGTTGTAAATGATGTCCTGAGGGTTTGAAACCCCGGATTGCACACCGTAGTGCTATATTGAGGCAAGATACGCGCTGGATGATGAGCGTGAGGTCTTCACTACTGGGGATTGTGACTTGGTCCATCCCGATTGATGACTTTACAGAATATTTGACTGAAATTCATTTGTTACCATCATGATTTGGGCTGATTGCCATAATTGGGCTTCGTGCCAACTATTTGGACCCTTCGGGGATTTTTATCAGTGTTTCCTTACTGCTTGACATATTATTTGAACTCAGTCATGTTGATATCTACTGTTTTACATACTCGGCCACTTTTACTCAGATTTGAAACTTAAATGATATTTCTACATCATGTTTTGGGCTGAGAACTACTGTTTTACTCATGCCCAAGGGGATTATGATAATTTTTGGACTGAGTGAGGCCGAGGGCCATATGTGAGGATATGCTGAGTGATATGAGGCCGAGGGCCTGAGATACTATTTATGCCATGCGGTGGCTTGAGTGATGTGAGGATATGTTGAGTGATGATGCCACGAGGTGGCTTGATATAGCGCTTGGGCCGTAAGGGGCCCCTCCGGAGTCTGCACACCCACAGTGAGCGCGGGTACCCATGTGATTTGAAACAGTGGTAACAATGACACTGTTTGATGAAAGTTGGTCAGGTAACAATGGCTGACCATTATGTTGAGTGATTGTGAGGTAGCCCGCGGGGCGATACTGTACTGAGAGTGAGCCCGAGGGGCTGATACTATGCTGAGCGATTGATACTATGCCCGAGGGGCGGATTTCTACTTGTTAATTACCTGTTAAATTACTTGTTTTACTTGTTTTAGAAAGGAATATCATTTGATTTCTTCACTGATTTACTACTTTAAGTGATTTTACTGCTTGATATGGAATTGTTTTGTGCCTTTATGTGTTTTCATACTTTCAACCATTATTTGCAATTATTACTCCCTGAGTCGGAGTACTCACATTACTTCCTGCACCATGTGTGCAGATTCAGGTATAGCATAGTCCGCACCTAAGCGCTGATTCCTTCCAGGCTAGGCAGTGATTTGGAGTTACAAGGTAGCTGTTGACATCCGCAGCCTCTTGACTCTCTTATCCTCTATCATTTATGTTTTCTTCAAACTGATGTATCAGATTTCGTACTTTGTAGACCTATAGTAGATTCTGTAGTAGCTCATGACTTGTGACACCCCAGTTTGGGCTGTGTCGGGATGGTTCCTGCTGTTATTATCGTTAAATTCCGCAATTTATGAGCATGATATTATATGTTATTACTGTTTATGATGATTAACTGTTTAAAAGAGGTGTTCCGTTTTGGTCTGGCTAGCCTTGTCTTCACGAGAGGCGCCATCACGACCGGGTTCGGGGATCGGGTCGTGATAAGTTGGTATCAGAGCCTAGGTTACTTAGGTCTCACGAGTCATGAGCAGGTTTAGTAGAGTCTCGCGGATCAGTACGGAGACGTCTGTATTTATCCTCGAGAGGCTGTAGAACCTTCAGCAAAGAACTTCACATTCTTGAACTCTTATCGTGCATCCTTGATTCAGCTTGAAAAGTAACTCTTGAAATTCCTTCCACGTGTTCGTATGTGCGTATGAGCGCTCAGTATCAGATGTGCATCAACGGCTTGTGATTTCCCGATCGAGGGGCGAGATGTGATCTCTATGAGTTGATGTTGGGCCGGTCTGAAGGACTTGAGGTCGGATCTTTTCCTATAGCTTGAGCATTGAGGTGTTGATTGTGTGAGCAAGTGTTTTAAACTTATATGTTCGGTATTGCCCCTATTGGTTTGAATGACGGCTGGATAGCTACGTGATGAGTATGTTAGTACTGTGAGATATATCTATATGACTCGGAAGTGGCGAGGAAGGTCTGCTGGATGATAGATGAACCATTAAGTGTTTGATTTCCATTGTAATTGGATGTGTAGCCCCGAGTTATGGGCGCGTGAATAATCTTTTCATGTCTCTTATTTGGAGTGAAGTAAATTTCATGTTACAGTATGAGTTTAGACTCAGGAAGATTAAGTGACTGTGTAATGTGTATGCCAGTGGAAGGTATACAAAATGTTAATTGGAGGCAAAATAGGTGGGTTATCTCCTGCGGGGGTGTTCTAAGGTGGTGTGATCCTTATGTTGTATATTAGAAGATCTCATTTACAAGTGAAGAATATGCGTTGAAATCTAAATTGTGCTGCCTAGAGAGTGGGCTTAACTATTGTGTGAGTGAATGCAAGAATTGCAGAAGAGTTAAAATTCCAGATGATTTGTGTTTCCACAAGCTTATGAAGGAGTGAGTTCAATCTCACTATGGTATTACAGCAACAATAGAGTATGTGCGTTATGATTTATTGAGTGCGTTTTGTTATATGGCTTTGATCCAAGTTGGGGAGTTTGCTATTAATTAAGTTGATTGCACGGTTAAGAGCTATATTGTTCCAGTCTGCCACAGAGATGCCTCGGTATTATTTGATCCCGGTTCCACCTTTTCTTATGTGTCATCATACTTTGCTCGTTATTTGGGTACGCCCCGTGAGTTTCTTGCTTTACCTGTTCATGTATCTACCCCAATAGGCGATACTGTTATTGCAGACCATGTGTACCGGTCATGTGTGGTGACTATTGGGGGTCTGGAGACCCGAGTGGATCTATTGCTATTGAGCATGGTGGATTTTGATGTCATTTTGGGCACGGATTGGCTATCTCAATGTCGTGCTATTCTAGACTGTCATGCTAAGACAATCACTTTGGCTATGCCGGGTGTACCGCAGATCGAGTGGCGTGGTGTGACTGATTATATCCGTAGTCGAGTGATCTCATTCTTGAAGGCCCGGCGTATGGTTGGGAAGGGTTGCCTTTCATATCTAGCATTTGTGAGGGATGTTGGAGCTGAGACTCCTAGTATTGATTCTGTCCCAGTTGTGAGGGATTTTCCCGATATTTTTCCTGCAGGCCTGCCGGGCATTCCATCGGACAGGGATATTGATTTTGGTATTGACCTGGTGCCGGGCACTCAGCCCATTTCTATTCTGCCATATCGTATGACACCAACAGAGTTGAAGGAATTGAAAGAACAGCTTCAGGAACTCCTAGATAAAGGGTTCATTCGGCCTAGTGTGTCCCCTTGGGGTGCACCGGTTTTGTTTGTGAAGAAGAATGATGGTTCGATGAGAATGTGCATTGATTATAGGCAATTGAACAAAACAACAATTAAGAACAAGTATCCTTTACCTCGCATTGATGATTTATTTGATCAGCTTCAGGGAGCGAGGGTGTTCTCCAAGATTGATCTCCGTTCGGGTTATCACCAGTTGAAGATCAGAGATTCAGATATTCTTAAGACTACTTTTAGGACCAGATATGGTCATTATGAGTTTCTTGTTATATCCTTCGGGCTAACCAATCCCCCAGCAGCATTCATGCATTTGATGAACAGTGTATTTCGACCTTATCTGGATTCGTTCGTTATTGTATTCATTGATGATATCCTGGTGTACTCGCGTAGTCAGGAGGAGCACGCAGAGCATTTAAGAGTTGTGTTACAGAGACTGAGGGAGGAGAAGCTTTATGCAAAATTATCCAAGTGTGAGTTTTGGCTCAGTTCAGTGGCTTTCTTGGGGCACGTGGTGTCCAGCGAGGGTATACAGGTTGATCTGAAGAAGATAGAGGTGGTCCAGAGTTGGCTCAGACCGTCCTCATCCACAGAGATTCGTAGATTTCTTGGGTTAGCAGGCTATTATCGCCGGTTTGTTCAGGGATTTTCCTCCATTGCATCGCCCTTGACCAAGTTGAATCAGAAGGGTGCTCCATTCGTATGGTCGGATGAGTGTGAGGAGAGCTTTCAGAAGCTCAAGATAGTCTTGACCACAGCTCCAGTGCTGGTTTTACCATCAGTTTCAGGTTTATATACTGTGTATTGTGATGCTTCAAGAGTTGGGATTGGTTATGTGTTGATTCAGGAGGGCAAATTTATTGCTTATGCTTCTCGGCAGTTGAAGCCCCATGAGAAGAACTACCCCATTCATGATTTGGAGTTGGCTGCCATAGTTCACACATTGAAGAGTTGGAGGCATTACTTGTATGGCGTATCTTGTGAGGTGCTCACTGATCATCGTAGTCTTCAGCATTTGTTCAAGCAAGAGGATCTTAATTTGAGGCAGCGGAGATGGTTGGAGTTGCTTAAGGATTATGATATCACTATATTGTACCATCCGGGAAAGGCCAATATGGTGGCCGATGCTTTGAGCCGAAAGTCAGTGAGTATGGGGAGTTTGGCATATATTGCAGTTAGGGAGAGACCTCTTGCGGTTGATGTTCAGGCCCTGGCCAATCGGTTCATGAGGCTGGATATTTCGGAGCCTAGTCGGGTGTTGGCTTGTGCGGTTTCTCGTTCTTCTTTATATGATGATCCGCATTTGCTTGTCCTTAGGGACAGAGTTCAGCATGATGATGCCAGAGATGTGACGTCGGTGATGATGGTGTGTTGAGGATGCAGGGCCGGATCTGTGTGCCCAATGTGGATGGGCTTAGAGAGCTGATTCTGGAGGAGGCCCATAGCTCGCGGTATTCTATTCATCCAGGTGCCGCGAAGATGTATCAGGATTTGAGGCAGCACTATTGGTGGAGAAGAATGAAGAAAGATATTGTGGGATTTGTAGCTCGGTGTCTCAATTGTCAGCAGGTGAAATATGAGCATCAGAGACCGGGTGGCTTATTTCAGCAGATGGTTATTCCCGAGTGGAAGTGGGAGAGAATCACGATGGACTTTGTGGTTGGACTTCCTCGGACTTTGAAGAAGTTCGATGCTATTTGGGTGATTGTGGATCGGCTGACCAAGTCTGCGCACTTCATTCCTGTGTGTACTACCTATTCTTCAAAGCGGTTGGCAGGGATTTCTATCTGAGGGATTGTTCGGTTGCATGGCGTTCCTGTTTCCATCATCTCAGATAGAGGTACTCAGATTACTTTGCAGTTCTGGAGAGTCGTGCAGAGAGAGTTGGGTACTCGGGTAGAGTTGAGCATAGCGTTTCATCCTCAGACGGACGGACAGTCCGAGCGTACTATTCAAATATTGGAGGACATGTTGCGTGCTTGTGTTATTGACTTTGGAGGTTCATGAGATAAATTTCTACCACTTGCATAGTTTGCTTACAACAACAACTACAGTCGAGTATTCAGATGGCTCCATATGAGGCTTTGTACGGGAGGCGGTGTAGATCTCCACTTGGTTGGTTCGAGCCCGGCGAGGCTAGACTATTGGGGACAGATTTGGTTCAGGATGCCTTAGAGAAAGGGAAGCTGATTCAGGAGAGGCTTTGTACAGCGCAGTCACATCAGAAGAGTTATGCGGACCGGAAGGTTTGAGATGTGTCCTACATGGTCGGTGAGAAGGTCCTACTCAAGGTTTCACCCATGAAGGGTGTTATGAGATTTGGGAAGAAAGGCAAGTTGATTCCTTGGTTTATTGGGCCTTTTGAGGTGCTTCGGAGGATTGGGAAGGTGGCTTATGAGCTTTCTTTACCACCCAGCTTGTAGAGTGTGCATCCGGTATTTCATGTTTCTATGCTTCGGAAGTATATTGGGGATCCGTCTCATGTTTTGGACTTCAGCACGGTTCAGATGGATGATGATTTGACCTTTGATGTGGAGCCAGTAGCTATTTTGGGTCGCCAAGTTCGGAAGTTGAGGTCAAAGGATATAGCTTCAGTGAAGGTGCAGTGGAGAGGTCGACTCGTGGAGGAGGCCACCTGGGAGACCAAGCGGGAGATACGGAGCAGATATCCTCATCTGTTTGAGGCTTTAGGTATGTTTCTTGACTCGTTCGAGGATGAACGTTTGTTTAAGTTGGGGAGGATGTGACGATCCGTCCAGTCGTCTCATGAGTTACCGCTCCATTTCCCTCATTTCAGCTTATTTACGCTTCGTTATCCGTGTTTTATGGGATCGAGATGATTAGTTCGAGTTCAGAGAGGATTTGGTAAGAAGTGAGACACTTAGTCTATTTTAAGAAGGCTTAAGTTGGAAAAGTCAACCGGATGTTGACTTATGTGTTAGAGGGTTCGGATGTGAGTTATGATGGTTCGGTTAGCTTCGGGAGGTGATTTGTGACTTAGGAGAGTGATCGGAAGTGGTTTTGGAGGTACGGTGCAGAATTAGGCTTGAATTGGCGAAGTTAGTATTTTGGCGAATTCCGGTTGATAGGTGAGATTTTGATCCGAGGGTCGGAATGGAATTCCGAGAGTATCTGTAGCTTCGTTTTGTCATTTTGGACTTGTCTGCAAAATTTGAGGTCATTCGGACGTGGTTTGGTTGGGTTTTTGATCAAAATGGAATTTGGAAGTTCTTGAGATCATAGGCTTGAATTCGATGTGATTTGATGATTTTGGTGTTAGTTGAGGTGTTTTGATGATTGGAATGAGGTTGAATAATAATTAGGATGCGTTGGTGCTTTTGGTTGAGGTCCCGGGGGCCTCAGGTGAGTTTTGAGCGAGTACAGACACCCCGGAACTTAGAAAAATGGAGGGAGCAGCAGTTTTGGCGCGGACCGTGCTCCTTTTCGCGCTGGGCGCGTTGGCCTAGTGCTGGCCGCGCCAAAGTGGCCGCGGCCGCGGTCGTGAAGACTGCAGGTTGCTGGTCCTATTTCAAAAGCTCATACCTTTTGATACACAAGGAATTCTAAGGTGATTCAAAAAAAAAGTTGTAGCCCTTCGTGTCTAGTTTTCAGAAAGGTAAAGATATCGCAATTTGGACATCTGTAGCGAAAGTTATGGATAAAATACTAAAGCCTGTCCCTGCAGAGCAAGACCTGTGCGGCCGCAGTCATTTTTGCGTGGACCCCGCTGGTTTTGCGCGGACCGCGGTCATTTTTGTGCAGTCAGCGGTGTCGGAATCCGAGGGGTACTCTATAAATACGAGGTTTTGGGTTTTATTTGATATTTTGACCTAGAGAGCTCGGATTTTGGCGATTCTTCGAAGGTTTTTCAATAAATTGGTCGGGGTAAGTGCTTCTAACTCAGATTTGGTTATAGTACATGAATCTATCACTGAATTCATCATTTAATTCGTGATTTGAGATGGAATTTGGGACGAAAATTGTGGAACCTTTCAAAAATGTAAAATGATGATTTGAAGGACCAAATGGTATCAGAATTGGATAATTTTGGTATGGTTAGACTCGTGAGGGTATGAGGATTTTGAAAATGTAAATTTTACCTGATTATGAGATGTGGGCCTGGGGCTCGGGTTTTGCTAATTTCAAGATTTTTGATATTTTTCGAATGTTTTCGCTTGGGCTTTGTTCCCTTAGCATATTGTGACGTATTTGTTCTGATTTTGGATAGATTCAACGCGGGTGAAGGCCAGTTCAAGGTGAGTAATGGTTGTAAATGATGTCCTGAGGGTTTGAAACCACGAATTGCATCGTAGTGCTATATTGAGGCAAGATACGCTGGATGATGAGCGTGGGGTCTTCACTACTGTGGATTGTGACTTGGTCCATCCCGATTGATGATTTTACCGAATATTTGACTGAAATTCCTTTGTTACCATCATGATTTGGGATGATTGCCATAATTGGGCTTCGTGCCAACTATTTGGACCCTTCGGGGATTTTTATCACTATTTCCTTACTGTTTGACTTATTATTTGAACTCAGTCCTGTTGATATCTACTGTTTTACAAACTCGGCCACTTTTACTTAGATTTGAAACTTAAATGATATTTCTACATCATGTTTTGGGCTGAGAACTACTGTTTTACTAATGCCCAAGGGGCTTATGATAATTTCTGGACTGAGTGAGGCTGAGGGTCTGAGATACTATTTATGCCATGCGGTGGCTTGAGTGATGTGATTATATGTTGAGTGATGATGCCACGAGGTGGCTTGATATAGCGCTTGGGTCATAAGGGTCCCCTCCGGAGTCTGCACACCCATAGTGAGCGCGGGTACCCATATGATTTGAAACAGTGGTAACAATGACACTGTTTGATGAAAGTTGGTCAGGTAACAATGGCAGACCATTATGCTTAGTGATTGTCAGATAGCCCGCGGGGCTGATACTGTACTGAGAGTGCGCCCGAGGGGCTGATACTATGCTGAGCGATTGATACTGTGCCCAAGGGGCGGATTTCTACTTGTTAATTACCTGTTAAATTACCTATTTTACTTGTTTTAGAAAGGAATATCATTTGATTTCTTCATTGATTTACTGCTTTAAGTGATTTTACTGCTTGATATGGAATTGTTTTGTGTCTTTACGTGTTTTCATACTTTCAACCATTATTTGTAATTATTACTTCCTGAGTCGGAGTACTCACATTACTCCCTGCACCATGTGTGCAGATTCAGGTATAGCAG
Organism: Nicotiana tabacum; assembly: GCF_000715075.1. Taxonomy (NCBI): domain Eukaryota; kingdom Viridiplantae; phylum Streptophyta; class Magnoliopsida; order Solanales; family Solanaceae; genus Nicotiana; species Nicotiana tabacum. Next base: position 130,078,116 of record NC_134095.1, read on the forward strand.
AGTTCGCACCTGAGCGCTGATTCCTTCCAGGCTAGGCAGTGATTTGGAGTTGCGAGGTAGCTGTTGACGTCTGCAACCCCTTGACTCTCTTATCCTCTATCATTTATGTTTTCTTCAAACTGTTGTATCGGATTCCGTACTTTGTAGACCTATAGTAGATTCTGTAGTAGCTCATGACTTGTGACACCCCGGTTTGGGCTGTGTCGGGATGGTTCCTGCTGTTATTATCGTTAAATTTCGCAATTTATGAGCATTATATTATATGTTATTACCGTTTATGATGATTAACTATTTAAAAGAGGTGATCCGTTCTGGTTTGGCTGGCCTTGTCTTCACGAGAGGTGCCATCACGATCGGGTTCGGGGATCGGGTTTTGACAATTAATTAAGTCTCAGTCAAAAGTATAGTTGAGTCATCAAACAGGATGGACCGAGTCCAAATCCCTAGTAGTAACAGACCCCACGCTCATCATACAGCGTGTGTCTCATCTCAACATAGCACCACGTTGTGCAAATCGGGGTTTCAAACCCTCAGAACATCATTTATAACCATTACTCACTTCAAGACGGTCAAAGTCTAGCTCGCAATACCCTTGCCTCTCAAATTAGCCTCCTCGTGCGACGAATCTGCTCAAAATCACAGCGAATATGTCGCATTATGCTAAAGAGACAATACCCAATCGAAAACACTCGAAAAATATCAAAATTAACGAATTTGACAAAACCCGAGCCCCGGTCACACACCTCGAAACTCAGAAAATTTTACGTCATCGGGTTCCTTATCTCGCCACGAGTCTATACATACAAAAATCTCTCAAATCGGACCACAAATGGCCCCTCAAATCTCAAATAATCATGTATTTAATTCATAGGACTTACCTCCAATCACTTCCCGTCAAAACCCCTTCAATTCCCGTCCAAAAGCTCTCAAGGTTGCTCAAAAATGGTGGAAAAATGGGTTTGGTTTGCGAATGAAATGTTTTTAACATTCTGTCCGGGTACTGTAGCTAACCCTATGCGATCGCATTAGAGCTCCTGCGATCGCATAGAACAAAATTCCAGGGCACTGTAGCTAACCCTATGCGATCGCAACACCTTCTATGCGATCGCATAGAGCAAAATTGCTTTGCACTGACTGCTGCATTTCTGCAGCATTTTCCAACTTCAAAAATTCCCGTTAGCCTTCCGAAATCACCCCGAGGCCCTCGGGACCTCAACCAAATGCACCAACATATCTTAAAACATCATCCAAACTTTCTATAATCATCAAAACACCTCAACTAAGACTAAAATCATCGAATTACATCGAATTCAAGCCTAAGTTCTTTTAAAACTTCTAAAATACGCATTCTATCGAAAACCCAACCAAACCACGTCCGAATGACCTGAAAATTTGCACACGCATCCCAAATAACTTAACAGAGCTATAGCAACTCTCGGAATTCCATTCCGACTCTCGGATCAAAATCTTACCTATTAACCGGAAATCGCCAAAATACTAACTTCACCAAATCAAGCCTAATTCTACACAGGACCTCCAAAATTACTTCCGATAACACTTCTAAGTCACAAATCATCCCCCAAAGCTAACCGAATCATCGGAATTCAAATCCGAGCCCTCTAACACATAAGTCAATGTCCGGTTGACTTTTCCAACACAAACCTTCCTTAAAAAGACTAAGTGTCTCATTTCTTATCAAAACCACTCCAATTCAACTCGTCCACATAAGCATAACAAAATAGGTAGTGGGGAAAACAGGGCGGTAACTCACGAGACGATGGGTCGGGTCATCACATTCTCCCCAGCTTAAACAAACGCTCATCCTCGAGCGTACCCAGAGTTGTCCTAGAAGCCAACCAAAAGCTGAATGACCTTATCAAGCATAAACTTGGGGATCATCCCACGTCACCCTATCTCACATGGGTCCGATAACGCGTTTTAACTAAAATCACACAACCTAGTCTAGCCCATAAATCATGGAGCCACATTTCACCTTTTCGGAATCATACACAAGATCAGAACCTCACACCTACATTCAGAATAAGTTTGAACCAGCTGTAATAGACCATGCCTGCAACCTTAGGTGCAATTATATGATATACCAATAACTCAAACAAATGCAGCGATAACTTCCATTCACAGCAGCTGCCCACAACAACCAAATACCGATAAAAATCTCTTATTAGCCAAGGTCTCATTCCAACACTCTCATATACTACCAACGATAATGGAAACACGCAATAAACCATAATCATTGCTCAGATCAACCATTCATGAGGTCATTTCTCCTCTAGCAATTATCATAACAAATTTTTGAACCGAACACCGATATTTACTCATCAAACATGCTGAAATCAAATCTGTTTGTATTCATTAATGACCCCAACGATCACTTCGAACCCAACACACCACTCTGGTGACATGACACATCAATACATTCCTAATCCACAACTTGCATAATACGTGCACCAATAAGAAACGGTCCGAACATACTCAAATCAGGAAAATGACTCAACTGAGAGAGTTGTACCTCAAACTCACCAGTACTGCCACAACACAAGGCTGAGACCCTGTCTCACATCATAGAAATATGACACACAAATTTAACCCGCAAGGTCATGTTTCCACACAGCTTTGCTGCAACGCGCGATCCTATCCAAATACTACTCCACATGAAACACCTCAAGTCACTATGCTTGAAATCGACAACCATGCTCAATTGATGTCTGGAGCCAAAGCAAATCATTACACCCACGGTGAAACAAATAACACACACCACGCAAACCTAATAGAACATAACTGGTATGTTATTCACTGAGCAACCCCCAATTACTCATCCTGCTCGACTTCCACTACTACAACTCCTATCGGAGCGAGATGATCCGGTGCCCGACACTAAATTAATGCCGAAATCAACAACCTCGCTCGGTGACATGCCTAGCCACACAAAATGCATCCGAAAAGTCCCTCAACACCGGAACTGAATTAATGATAGCAACCTTTGCACTGACATCCATCACGAATGCCCAATTAAGAAAGCAATCCTTCCCAACCGTCCGCTGGTTCTTTGAAATATAAACCACTCTGCTAGAACATAATCCAACACACTTCATCACTCAACCCATGGCATTTTCGGTATTGCCCGTAGCGCAATAGTTCAGAATCACTCAACACTAAGACAACTAGTCTAAATTCCGACATCACATCATAAATCTAACATACCAGCAAACAAAGATCCACTCGAGCTTCCAAATCCCGATTTGTGCTAAACGGTGCCGAATACACACGATCCACCACCACACCCTAGCCTGTACATGAGAACTCCCAGTATCCAACTCCATATGGCACACAAATCATCATACCTGATTCCAGTTTCCACCGTGCGAATACATGCACACCTTTAATACCCAATCATCCCACGATAAATACTCTAAAATTTCCATGTTCCATACAAGCAACTCGAATATCAGCAGTCGATCCAGCCTTAAAGTGCCGCAATACTATTAAAGTGCCATCAACTTAATCACATTGGCCTTTTTCTGAAACATATACCCTCTACAAATCACTATGATTAGAAATACAATTTCCTTAATCATCTGAAGATCATTCACCCTAATCATCTGAAGCTCATTTCTCTAATCACCTAAAGCTGCCCGTACTGCCTAAGAATGTTATGAATTTCCATTCAGAACTGAACCATAACCTTACACACGCAAATCTCAATCCTTCACAACATATCGCATATACCATATCATCCTAAGGTAACATGAGGACTTCACCTCCCTTCCGAACCATGAAGTTTATGTACTCAACTAGTCAAGAACTTCCATTGATCCCATCTAGAAGAAAAATCATTACACATCACATCCTTTGCATGACATACATAGGTCTTGTTCAAATTCTTACAGTGCCGACACGACGGATGAGATCTATATAAATTCATAACACCGCCAAATCAACAATTCATTGGGTCTATACTTCTGGCAAGAACTATCACCTCATTTTGAACCAAACAATGGTCTTAGCCCCTTAATTTACTTCATATACTCAGATTGCACTGATCTCGAATTCAATGATCTCGTCTCACCCATTACGAACTGCTTAGGCAATAAGCCACCTCAGACATAATCAAAAGCCGCATATGATGCCCTAATATGCCAATAAGCTACCAATTCGAACGCGATACAAAAAAGAAAACGAACTCTGGAAGGAATTACCAATCCCACGCACTAATATGGACTTTCCTTAGAAAACAGGAAGCAAGGCATACAAAATAGCATATAGAAAACTATACTCAACATCACACTGTTGCGGCGTGCAACCCGATCCAGATAACATACCCATGGCGGCGTGCCACCCGATCCACACATAGATCTCACATAAGGAGATGCACATCGAGCCAAATTTGCTCATTACAACAAAATACCGAGTATCGGTCGTACGCATGCTAAGTGCATAATAATATCTCTGAGGGACATATAGCGTTATAAGCTACAAAACTCAAGCACAACTGAGGTGCAATGTACAAGCTGAATTTCAAGAGCCAAGATGCTCATATAATGTCATTCCTACGCGGATTCTCAACACATAGCAATTTCTCAAGCCGTCTCACAACTCACACGACGAAATGCATCACTACACAAAATATCTGACAACGAAACATCAACCTAACTACTCCTCCATGAGGACCGTGTTACTAAAATGCACACATCTGGCCTGATATAGAGCCATTATTCACATTAAATCTATCCACCGACTTCAAGCTGATTCTGATCATACTGAACCAGTCTGATAACCTTTTAAAGGTCCATAATAACTCCCATTTTTCTCATAACACACAAGAACAACCATCACAATTGGAGTAATCCTCCCCAGTTCACAACCCAATATGCCAAGTGCCCTCCAGGCATGAATCTTTAATTTAACGACACCATCACAAACTTCATACTTGGGGTACGTCTTTAATCAATCAAGTGATCACATGCCACACTTATATAATCTTCCCATGGGACACACTCCCACAACCTACCACAACAATATCTAGAGCGTACCTCTAAACCACCGGTCGTACTAACGCTGAAGAGCGATCAAGAATCATTAACCAGGACGCAAAACCCTTTTTTTTGTTTACAAAACACCGATCTTAGGTGACGCTGAAGACAATACCAATTTACCATAAACATTGAAACTTAGACATCTTGTCAAAAAATTTCCTTCACTCGTGCTATTCTCGGCCCAATTTCCACAACCAGAACTAATTCACCAGCATTCATCAAATCGGAACTAACATAGTACATAACCGCACATTCCCCTAACAAATAGCAAGCTCCCCAACTTGGCTTGAATCCATAGATCACAACACACTATACTCATAACGCATATACTCCATTATTTCCTCAATACCATTGTGAGGTTAAACTCAAATCCTCTGTAAGCTTGTGTAAACACATTTCATCTAGTACTTCAACTCTTTGGCAATCTCGCAACAGTTAAACTCACTCTCTTAAGTGAACTAAAAATTTCAAACTTCAACACTTACAATTCATTTGCAAATAAGATCTTCTGTCATTCACATGAGGATCACACCGCCTTAGCACACTTCACGGGAGATAACCCACCTGCTTCGCCTCAATATAACATTTTCATATACCTTCCACCACCATAAGCATTATGCAGTCACTTGATCTTCCTGAGTCTGTACTCATACCGCAACATGAAATTTACTTCACTTCCAACTAGGAGTCATGAAAAGATTCTTTAAATGCCCATAACTCGGGATATAACTTGAATCAAGATAGACTTCAAGCATCTACTAATTCTTCTATCATTCAACAGACCCCTTCTCGTCACTTCCAATTCATATGGATACGCCTCGTAGTACTAACATACTCCTCACATAGCCACAGCCATCATTTCCGCTAACGGGGACACTACCGAACATATAAGTTCAAAAACACTTGTTTACATAATCAGCACATCGGCGCTCCAGCCATAGGCAAAGATCCAACCTCAAGTCTTTCAGACTGGCCCACCATAAACTCACAGAGATTACACCTCGCCATCGAGGCACATCTGATACTGAGCGCTCATGCACGCATACAAATACATGGAAGGAATTTCAAAAGTTTCTTTTCAAGATGAATCAAGGACGCACGATAAGAATTCAAGAATGTGAAGTTTTCCTAAAGGTTCTGCAGCCTCTCGAGGATAAATACAGATGTCTCTGTACCGATCCGCGAGACTCTACTAAACCGGCTCATGACTCGCGAGACCAAGTAACCTAGGCTCTGATACTAACTTGTCACGACCCCAATCCCCGATCGTGATGGCGCCCAACACGATGCTAGGCAAGCCCGATCAATTCATCACTCACAATCCCTTATGTAGAATTCATTACCAATTAATAGGATTTAATGCCAAATTAACATGATTATAACTGTGTAGTAATAGATAAATAGTACGGAACAATCCATAAAATATCAATATAAATCCCACCGATCTGGTGTCACGAGCCAAGGGCCTCTAATACAAGTCTGTGTAGCAACCTATACATAGAGTAGTCTAGAATGCAGAAAATAAAGAGGATAAGGGGAGAAATCGAGTCTTGCAGACGCCATGCAGCTACCTCGATGACTCCGGAATAAGCTGAACAGTAGCAAAAAGTTCAAACTATGCCTCCGGGATACCTGTATCTGCACACATGGTGCAGGGAGTAAAGTGAGTACTCCAACTCAGTGAGTAATAGCAATAAATAATGACTGACGGAAAGAAAACTCGTAAAACACTATGCAGTTCTATATTAAAACAGTGAGAATATCAAAAATAGCAACTGAATGAAGAAGTCAGTTAAAAGTCCTTTAAACCAGTTTTCATTTCACTTACTCCTCACGATAATTGAATTCATATTTATACTGTTGCGGCGCGCAACCCGATCCATATAGTATACTACTGCGGTGCGCAGCCCGATCCATATATATATACTGCTGCGGCGTGCAGCCCGATCCAAGAATAGTCGACTGCGCTCACTGGGGGTGTGCAGACTCCGGAGGGGCTCCTTCAGCCCAAGCTCTATACTACTGCGGCGTGCAGTCCGACCCATATAATATACTAATGCGGCGTGCAGTCCGATCCATATAATATACTACTGCGACGTGCAGTCCAATCCATATAATATACTACTGCGGCGTGCAGTCCGATCCGCATAAATATATATACTGCTGCGGCGTGCAGCCCGATCCATAGCATATCAAATACCCTCACCATGGGGTTCTCGATCCCTCTCAGTCAATATAGACTTGGCCTCTCGGGCACACTAAGATAAGACGGGGTTCTCAACCTACACGTTACTCTCATTAGGACTTAACAATTTCTTAAGCTAGTTCATATTATGTTTATCAGTTAGGAACATGACTGAGGGTATGATTTCGACAAGAAAAGTGAGGTCAACCAATACAAATGCCAACTAAGGGTTCTATAAATCGGCAAAATGCCCCAAACATGGCAACTAGCCCATAATATAATGATATTAATTAAGTCTCAATCAAAAGTATAGTAGAGTCATCAAACGGGATGGACCGAGTCCAAATCCCCAGTAGTAACAGACCCCACGCTCATCATACAGCGTGTGTCTCATCTCAACATAGCACCACGTTGTGCAAATCCAGAGTTTCAAACCCTCAGTACATCATTTATAACCATTACTCACCTCAAGACGGTCAAAGTCTTGCTCGCAATGCCCTTACTTTTCAAATTAGCCTCCTCGTGCGACGAATCTGCTCAAAATCACAACAAATATGTCGCATTATGCTAAAGAGACAATACCCAATCGAAAACACTCGAAAAATATCAAAATTAACAAATTTGACAAAACCCGAGCCGCGGGCCCACGTCTCGAAACTCATAATTTTTTACATCATCGGGTTCCTTATCTCGCCATGAGTCTATACATACAAAAATCTCTCAAATCGGACCACAAATGACCCCTCAAATCCCAAATTTAGAATTTCAATTTCAAGCCCTAATTTCTTACAATTTGGCTATATTTTCATGAATTTCAAGGATGATTTCACAATATAATCATGTATTTAGTTCATAGGACTTACCTCCAATCACTTCCCGTCAAACCCCCTTCAATTCCCGTCCAAAAGCTCTCAAGGTTGCTCAAAAATGGTGGAAAAATGGGTTTGGTTCGCGGATGAAATGTTTTTAACATTCTGTCCGGGTACTGTAGCTAACCCTATGCGATCGCATTAGAGCTCCTGCGATCGCATAGAACAAAATTCCCAGGCACTGTAGCTAATCCTATGCGATCGCATAGAACAAAATTCCAGGGCACTGCAGCTAACCCTATGCGATCGCAACACCTTCTATGCGGTCGCATAGAGCAAAATTGCTCTGCACTGACTGCTGCATTTCTGCAGCATTTTCCAACTTCAAAAATTCCCGTTAGCCATCCGAAACCACCCCGAGGCCCTCGGGACCTCAACCAAACGCACCAACATCTCTTAAAACATCATCCAAACTTTCTCCAATCATCGAATTACATCGAATTCAAGCCTAAGTTCTTTTAAAACTTCTAAAACACGTATTCGATCGAAAACCCAACCAAACCACGTCCGAATGACCTGAATATTTGCACACGCATCCCAAATCACTTAACGGAGCTGCAACAACTCTCAGAATTCCATTCCAACTCTCATATCAAAATCTTACCTATCAACTAGAAATCGCCAAAATACTAACTTTGTCAATTCAAGCCTAATTCTACACCGGACCTCCAAAATTACATCCGATCACACTCCTAATTCACAAATCATCCCCCGAAGCTAACCGAATCATCGGAATTCAAATCCGAGCCCTCTAATACATAAGTCAACATCCGGTTAACATTTCCAACGCAAACCTTCCTTAAAGAGACTAAGTGTCTCATTTCTTATCAAAACCACTCCAATTCAACTCGTCCACATAAGCATAACAAAATAAGTAGTGGGGAAAACGGGGCGGTAACTCACGATACACTTAGTATATATACTATACTATACTATGCACTAAGTATTAGTGCATTAGCTAATATTATATCGAATATAGCTTATATATATATACACATACATATATTAATTGATATAAGTCGAGACGTTTTAATTTATTGTTAATATATATACATGCATATGAGTAGGTTATAAGTCGATGAATCAATTTACAAGTGTATCAATACCTAAAAGAACCCGTCCCTGTGTTCCGAGCGCTTCATGTTCTTATATATACATACCTAATATTATATCAAATATAGCTTTTATATATATATATATATATATATATATATATATATATATATATATATATATATATAGAAGCTATATTCGATATAATACATATATTAATTGATATAAGTCGAGACGTTTTAATACCTAAAAGAACCCGTCCCTGTATATATTGGAGTATATAGTACATATATATATATATACACTATACTATATATATAGTATAGTGTATTATATAATACACTATACTATACACTTAGTATATATAATACACTTAGTATATATATACTATATATACTATACTATACTATGCACTAAGTATTAGTGCATTAGCTAATATTATATCGAATGTAGCTTTTATATATATGCAATATGAGTATATATACTATATTATACTATATATATCGAATATACCTTGATATATAATACACTTAGTATATATACTATACTATACTATACTATGCACTAAGTATTAGTGCATTAGCTAATATTATATCGAATATAGCTATATATATATATATATATATATATATATATATATATATATATATATATATATATATATATATATATATATATATATATATATATATATATACATATATTAATTGATATAAGTCGAGACGTTTTAATTTATTGTTAATATATATACATGCATGAGTAGGTTATAAGTCGATGAATCAATTTACAAGTGTATCAATACCTAAAAGAACCCGTCCCCGTGTTCCGAGCGTTTAATGTTCTTATATATACATACCTAATATTATATCGAATATAACTTATATATTGTCACGACCCAAAAATCCCTCCAAAGAAGTCGTGATGGCACATAGTTTCTAAACTATGTAAGCCTAACATTTACTGTAATAATATGGGTATTCACTAACTTTAAATTATATTACTCTGAACAAAATATAATTCCCAAAACCGGTAGTACAAGTCACAAGCCTTTCTAAGAGTAGTTATACAATATGATTACATCAATGTTCCGAAGCAAAGGGAACAAATGGAAATAAGTACAATTGAAGGTGACTCTGAGGACTGCGAATGCAATAGTAGGTTTACCTTGAGTCTCCACTGCAACGAATAGCTACCGTCGATCAAAGGCATGGATCTGTACACAAAAATGTGCAGAAGTGTAGTATCAGCACAACCGACCCCATGTGCTGGTAAGTGTCTAGCCTACCCCGGCGAAGTAGTGACAAGGCTAGGACCAGACACTCACATAAACCTGTGCAGTTTATAGCGTACAAAATAATATGAAGCAAATAATAATAATGGCAACGATGATCAACCAATGATATAAATAGCTTGGCAACAAGAACACCAAAATTGCTTCTCAACAAATAACAAATACAAGTGCAATCAATTAATCAAGTCCTTCAAATATAAATCTTTCGCTTATAAATCCTTCAAGTAATAATATCTAAGATAATATGTTTTTAAATAAATATATTTTGAATATATTTCCTTCAAATAGATATCTTTCATATAAGCATCTTTCGAATATAATTCTTTCGAGTAAAGGTCACCTTGTGACACCTCATATCATAATCATAAATAATATAGGCCTCAGCCCACTTTCGAAATTTCACAGCACCTCGTGCCCATATTTATGTCACAACCGCACGGACAGCTCACGTGCCATTAAATAAAACCATAATATTTTCCCCGGCACCTTGTGCCCACATATTTTTGTCTCATATTGCACAACAATATTCTCATGTTACTCAGCTCATAGGTTCCATAACTCAATACAATTAAGAATGTTCAAGGAGCCTCATTCACTTAACATAAAGTAGAGTACATCTCCCAACGTAATAAGGAAATCAACAAGAAAAGATGACGTTATTATTTATTTATTTCTGAAATCATTTGATAAAGAAAATACCCTTTTCAATTACTGTACAATATCGAATGAATTAGTACCTTTAACACGAGAAATCAATTGAGTTAAAAATGTGAATTTTTTTTTTGAAATTTGGAGTTTTGAACACAAACAAATAAATAAGGCGAGGTATCGTAAACACTATGGATTCGAACACAATGGGTCACAACATTAAAGGGACCTAACTAGTTAATACACTTGAATTGTTAATAACAAGTAAACACATCAACAGTGAGTAGGAAAACAACAGTTGCACGACATCATCCTTCGTGCTTTTACTCTCGTTCTCACCAAATCAATCATATAAAGTACACGGCATTTTCCTTCGTGCTTTACCTCACATAATGATGGCACAGAATGATCCTTCGTGCATTAACAATTATATCATGGCACGGAATGACCCTTCGTGCATTAACATTTATATCATGGAACGGAATGACCCTTCGTGCTTTACACTCTTTCCTCACAAACAACAATACACGACATCACCTTTCGTGCTTTATCACTCTTCCTCACCCAAGAAACAATCACAAACAATGGGGCGAGGGAATAGACAAGGCTAAAATAGGAATCCCGGCAAGGGAACAATAAGTAAACAATTTAGATCCCGGCAAGGGGACAACATTAATAATATAAATTTCCCGGCAATAGAACAATTGATGCCTCTTTCTCTTTGTTTCACTTTCATTTCATAACTCACTCTAGCACTTCAGCCAATGCTCCAAAGTATGCAATTATCTCATAAACTTTCACAATTCGTATTATAACTTGAGTCATTGCTCCTCGAAGTTCAAGAACCACAATTACTTCATTAACTTTCCCGGCAAGGGAACAATGCTATCAAAACAACCATCCCAACAAGGGAACAATACTATCAAAACAAACATTCCAACAAGGGAACAATAATAATAATAACAGATGAAGCGCAATAAACTACAACGGAGTCACAACAATTATAATACAAGACTCACGGGCATGTTCGACTCCCAACGTATAGATACTCGTCACCATGCCTATACGTCGAACACATCACATAACAAGTAGCAAATATACTCAACTCATATTCCCTCAAGCTATGGTAGACCAAACACTTACCTCAAACTTCCACGGCCAACTCTAGCCTTTGCCTTGCGAATTCGTGTCCGAAATTCTCAAATCTAGTCATAAACAATTCGATTCAGTCAATAAAAATTATAAGAATTAAATACATATGAATTTCTACATTTTCCATTAAAATCCGAAATTTAACTCAAAATTGCTCGTGGGGCCCACGTCTCAGAATCCGACGCAAAATATGAACACCCATTCAACCACGAGTCCAACCATACCAAAATTATCCAATTTCGATACCATTTGGTCCTTCAAATCATCATTTTACACTTTTGAAAGGTTCCACAATTTTCTTCCCAAATTCCATCTCAAATCACAAATTAAATGATGAATTCAGTGATAGATTCATGTACTCTAACCAAATCTGAGTTAGAATCACTTACCCCGATCAATTTCTTGAAAAACCTTCGAAAAATCGCCAAAATCCGAGCTCTCTAAGTCAAAATATCAAATAAAAATCCAAAACCTCGTATTTATAGAGTATCCCTCGGATTACGACACCGCTGACCGCACAAAAATGAGAGCGGTCCGCGCAAAATCAGCAGGGTTCGCGCAGAAACATCCGCGGTCGCGCAGGCCTTGCTCTACAGGGACAGGCTTTAGTATTTTGGCCATAACTTTCTCTACAGATATCCAAATTGTAATATCTTTACCTTTCCGGAAACTAGACACGAAGGACTACAACTTTTATTTTTGAATTACCTCAAATTGTCTTGTGGATCAAAAGATATGAGCTTCCAAAGTAGGACCAGTGACCTGCAGATTCTTCCCCTGCGTGGCCGCGCGTCCAGCGTGAGAAGGAGCGCGGTCCGCGCTGCCACTGCTGCCCTCTCCATTTTTCTAAGTTCTGGGGTGTCTGTACTCGCTCAAAACTCACCCGAAACACACCCGAGGCCCCCGGGACCTCAACCAAAAGCACCAACAAGTCTGAAAACACATCACGGACTTAGTCGAGGCCTCAAATCACATCACATATCATCAAAATCACCAATTATGCATGGATTCAAGCCTAAGAACTTATTTAATTTTCAAATTTCACAACCGATGCCGAAACACATGAAAACTAGTCCGAATGACCTCAAGTTTTGCAGACAAGTCCAAAATGACATAACGAAGCTACAGAAACTCTCGGAATTCCATTCCGACCCTCGGATCAAAATCTCACCTATCAACCGAAATTTGCCAAAATACTAACTTCGCCAATTCAAGCCTAATTATATACCGTACCTCCAAAACCACTTCCGATCACTCTCCTAAGTCACAAATCACCTTCCGAAGCTAACCGAACCATCAGAACTCACATCCGAATCCTCTAACACATAAGTTAACATCCGGTTGACTTTTTCCAACTTAAGCCTCAAAATATTCTTTATATTTAGCTCCGAATCTTCCGAAAACCAAACTCGACCTCACATGCGAGTCATAATACATATTACAAAGCTGGTCGAGATCTTAAGTCGTTGAACGTGGCGTTAATTCTTAAAACGACAAGTCGGGTCGTTACATTCTCCCCCTCTTAAAACATACGTTCGTCCTCGAACGTGCCAAGAATTATTCTGAGGACATTAAATTGATATTTCTACTTTTACACATATGCTCGTTGTTGATACCACATTACCACATTCAAATAAGTTTGACAATACCATTTCAATTGAGGCTATTTCTCTTACCCGTATTTGTAAACGTTAAGAGAAAATTTCTTACCCTCCGAACATTTCCAAAAAGGTCCGATTTTTTTCACATCATCACACGATCTTAGTCTCACCTGGCTATAGCAACTCGTGCCTACACACGTATCAACATTTTAATAGCACTTAACGGTTGTTCCACACTCCCCCACTTCGGGTCATTCACCCTCAAATAAGAAGTAGAGTCCGCTCTCAAACACATAGTGTAACTTATCCCTTTCTTCGCATATCTTAATGTCCCAAATGTTTCTAACTCCCAAAATTTTCAGAAATTTCGGCAGAGCCTCCCCTGTAATTGGGCCTATCCACCTATCAGATTAACACCAAAACAACTCCTAACAACATATCTACAACCCAACAAGGCACCACAATGTATATATCAATAACACTAATCTCAACATTACAAACATGACATTATCACAATGATATCTTGCCATAAAACGCATCATATGTATGACCTTAACCACATCTCTGATCTCATTAGTTGTTCAAAATCAATTACAAAATCGTCAATTAACCTCATGTTAACCAAAATCTCATTTCAATTCCCTTTTTTTTCCACAACACTGACAACCAATCGCGAGGCATGAAAACCTCATCATTATTTACCCAAATCAACGAATCACATTTAACGCCACCTGGGCACTCACCTCCTAGGTCAAAACTCAATAGTTACAACACAAATATGGCTAAATATGCACAGAATCACATAAGAAAAATTTATCAAATAAGCCTAACAGGCATTACTACCTGTTAATACTATAGTACAAATTTAAATTTCACAAAGGGAGAATTTAAACATATAAATTGTTCACCACAAGGACCTCGTACTTATATAATTTCTACCGTGGCTTGTAGCCCGTTTTAAATATTTCACATCATAAAAAAAAATTGTGAGGATCTCGTCCTCAACTCTGCATCACGAGTAATTGCACATTGTGCCAACTTAATTCTTTCCATTTCTTTTCTTTCTTCTCATAAATTCCGATAAACATCACAACACAGCATGAACCCCCATACCAATAGGGCGTACAATTCATAAAAAATGAAATCAATTATTCCGAAATCACATCAAATCCACTGTAGTGAGTAATAGAAAGTATTTTTTTTTCTTTTGGACTTATAGCCCTTAATAGTGTACAAAATAAAATGATATACACGGGCCAACATCATCAAATCTCCCAACAGGGATAAACTTAAAAGTGGGTCACAAAATTACGAAGCTCACCCATAAGCGGAGCATAATAGGAGGACTCGCCTCAATTTTTAGAACCAAATCAAATTAAGGAAAAATATTCTTTTTATAACAATTGGAATCATACATGTAACAACACCATCTGGTGTAGTGGCCTCAGCCACATCATAGCAATTATATCAATGGGTCGGGCCTCCATATCTTAGGCGCCATCTACCCGCTCGTCCTCTATCTCTAACTTGTAATGTATGTAGATTAGTAACTATAATGGAGTGTGTGGATTGACTGTTCTGATAAAGTAGGTTTCTCCCAAGTCTGGGACAATTTCTCATGATGTTCCTGGTATCACCACATTCATAACAACTCATCTACAGTTCGGCTGCTCATTCTGAGTCTGTGCCGGATAACTAGAATAACCATTGAAGGAATCATATGCCAGTGGTGCATTAAAAGATGACTGTCCCATGAGAGTTCCCTGATTAATTGGAGCACTACGAGTATTCTGAAATTGTTTCCATGTCCCTGGTAATACTGAAATGTAGAATTATTATGGACACAGGAATATCGAAAGTCCCAGCATCTTCCAATACAAATCTCAGCTCTTACTCATATACAAGTTTCAGAGAACCTTTGAATACCACATAAATACATCTCAGGCAAAAACTGATATGACACATGACCCCACAATTTGATCGTTGATAGTGGACTCCCTTCACTTAGCACGAAGCCATATGAAACATTCCGATGATTCACAATACTAACCTTTATCGCTCGTACGACACCGGTCATGAGACACCTCAAGCTATTTATTTGGCGCATGTCATCCTCGTGACAATTAAACTTGCTTCCTCCAGTGTCTTGGCTTGCTAATATGTACCCTCCGCCAAATAGAAATCCCATACAAACCACATTATCTCTAATACCACCAACTATCTTCGGATCTACATCAACCCCGTGACCATGCCACGATTGTGATGATTAGGCAACTAATTAAGCCCTCTTGAGATATTACTTATCAACCAAATGTCAGAATCTGATGCACCCCCATGCACGCAACTGAAAGATCTTTTTGCGCTTCCATATCTTCAATTCTGAACGACACGTGGTAACAATGGTTGAGTAGCCCTGGCTCTCTTATAACCTTTTACGGTATCACAAACCATTGGCGTAGTGCGCAATTCCATACATGAGTGGATGCAAAAGAACATAAGATATATGCTTCAAGCTGAATAAATGTTGCACGATAAGGGATGAATGAAATGGAAATTTTTCCTACTAGTTCTATAGCCTCTCGAAGATAAGTACAGACGTCTCCGTACCGATCCGCAAGACTCTACTAAACTCGCTTATGACTTGTAGCACCTATGAACCTAGAGCTCTAATACCAACTTGTCACGACCCAAAAATCCCTCCAAAGAAGTCGTGATGGCACATAGTTTCTAAACTAGGTAAGCCTAACATTTACTGTAATAATATGGGTATTCACTAACTTTAAATTAAATTACTCTGAACAAAATACATTTTCCAAAACTGGTAGTACAAGTCACAAGCCTTTCTAAGAGTAGTTATACAATATGATTACATCAATGTTCCGAAGCAAAGGGAACAAATAGAAATAAGTACAATTGAAGGTGACTCTGAGGACTGAGAATGTTATAGCAGGTTTACCTTGAGTCTCCACCGCAACGAATAGCTACCGTCTATCAAAGGCGTGGATCTGTACACAAAAATGTGCAGAAGTGTAGTATCAGCACAACCGACCCCATGTGCTGGTAAGTGTCTAGCCTACCCCGGCGAAGTAGTGACAAGGCTAGGACCAGACAGTCACATAAACCTGTGCAGTTTATAGCGTACAAAATAATATGAAGCAAATAATAATAATGACAACGATGATCAACCAATGATATAAATAGTTGGCAACAAGAACACCAAAATTGCTTCTCAACAAATAACAAATACAAGTGCAATAAATTAATCAAGTCCTTCAAATATAAATCTTTCGCTTATAAATCCTTCAAGTAATAATATCTAAGATAATATGTTTTTAAATAAATATATTTTGAATATATTTCCTTCAAATAGATATCTTTCATATAAGCATCTTTCGAATATAATTCTTTCGAGTAAAGGTCACCTTGTGACACCTCATATCATAATCATAAATAATATAGGTCTCAGCCCACTTTAGAAATTTCATAGCACCTCGTGCCCACATTTTCACAACCGCACGGACAGCTCACGTGCCATTAAATAAAACCATAATATTTTCTCCGGCACCTTGTGCCCACATATTTCTGTCTCACATTGCACAACAATATTCTCATGTTACTCAGCTCATAGGTTCCATAACTCAATACAATTAAGAATGTTCAAGGAGCCTCATTCACTTAACATAAAGTAGAGTATATCTCCCAACGCAATTAGGAAATCAACAAGAAAAGATGACGTTATTATTTATTTATTTATGAAATCATTTGATAAAGAAAATACCCTTTTCAATTACTGTACAATATCGAATGAATTAGTACCTTTAACACGAGAAATCAATTGAGTTAAAAATGTGACAATTTTTTGAAATTTGGAGTTTTGAACACAAACAAATAAATAAGGCGAGGTATCGTAAACACTATGGATTCGGACACAATGGGTCACAACATTAAAGGGACCTAACTAGTTAATACACTTGAATTGTTAATAATAAGTAAACACATCAACAGTGAGTAGGAAAACAACAGTTGCACGACATCATCCTTCGTGCTTTTACTCTCGTTCTCACCAAATCAATCATATAAAGTACACGACATTTTCCTTCGTGCTTTACCTCACATAATGATGGCACGGAATGATCCTTCGTGCATTAACATTTATATCATGGCATGGAATGACCCTTCGTGCATTAACATTTATATCATGGCACGGAATGACCCTTCGTGCATTAACATTTATATCATGGCACGGAATGACCCTTCGTGCTTTACACTCTTTACTCACAAACAACAATACACGACATCACCCTTCGTGCTTTATCACTCTTCCTCACCCAAGCAACAATCACAAACAATGGGGCGAGGGAATAGACAAGGCTAAAATAGGAATCCCGACAAGGGAACAATAAGTAAACAATTTAGATCCCGGCAAGGGGACAACATTAATAATATAAATTTCCCGGCAATAGAACAATTGATGCCTCTTTCCCTTTCTTTCACTTTCATTTCATAACTCACTCTAACACTTGAGCCAATGCTCCAAAGTATGCAATTATCTCATAAACTTTCACAATTCGTATTATAACTTGAGTCATTGCTCCTCGAAGTTCAAGAACCATAATTACTTCATTAACTTTCCCGGCAAGGGAACAATACTATCGAAACAACCATCCCAACAAGGGAATAATACTATCAAAACAAACATTCCAACAAGGGAACAATAATAATAATAACACATGAAGCGCAATAAACTACAACGGAGTCACAACAATTATAATACAAGACTCACGGGCATGTTCGACCCCCAACGTATAGATACTCGTCACCATACCTATACGTCGGACACATCACATAACAAGTAGCAAATATACTCAACTCATATTCCCTCAAGCTAGGGTAGACCAAACACTTACCTCGAACTTCCACGGCCAACTCAAGCCTTTGCCTCGCGAATTCGTGTCCGAAATTCTCAAATCTAGTCATAAACAATTCGATTCAGTCAATAAATATTATAAGAATTAATTACATATGAATTTCTACATTTTCCATTAAAATCCGAAATTTAACTCAAAATTGCTCGTGGGGGCCACGTCTCAGAATCCGACGAAAGTAGCAAAATATCAACACCCATTCAACCACGAGTCCAACCATACCAAAATTATCCAATTCCGATACCATTTGGTCCTTCAAATCATAATTTTACATTTTTGAAAGGTTCCACAATTTTCTTCCCAAATTCCATCTCAAATCACGAATTAAATGATGAATTCAGTGATAGATTCATGTACTCTAACCAAATTTGAGTTAGATCACTTACCCCGACTTCTTGAAAAACCTTCGAAAAATCGCCAAAATCCGAGCTCTCTAGGTCAAAATATCAAATAAAAACACAAAACATCGTATTTATAGAGTACCCCTAAAATTCCGACACCGCTGACCGCAGAAAAATGACCGCGGTCCGCGCAAAATCAGCAGGGTCCGCGCAGAAACGTCCGTGGTCGCGCAGGCCTTGCTCTGCAGGGACATGCTTTAGTATTTTGGCCATAACTTTCTCTACAGATATCCAAATTGTAATATCTTTACCTTTCCGGAAACTAGACACGAAGGAATACAACTTTTATTTTTGAATTGCCTCAAATTGTCTTGTGGATCAAAAGATATGAGCTTCCAAAGTAGGACCAGTGACCTGCAGATTCTTCCCCTGCGCGGCCGCGCGTCCAGCGCGAGAAGGAGCACGGTTCGCGCTGCCACTGCTGCCCTCTCCATTTTTCTAAGTTCCGGGGTGTCTGTACTCGCTCAAAACTCACCCAAAACACACCCGAAGCCTCCGGGACCTCAACCAAAAGCACCAACAAGTCTGAAAATACATCACGGACTTAGTCGAGGCCTCAAATCACATCACATATCATCAAAATCACCAATTATGCATGGATTCAAGGCTAAGAACTTATTTAATTTTCAAATTTCACAACCGATACCGAAACACATGAAAACTAGTCCGAATGACCTCAAGTTTTGCAGACAAGTCTAAAATGACATAACGAAGCTACAGAAACTCTCGGAATTCCATTTCGACCCTCGGATCAAAATCTCACCTATCAACCGAAATTCGCCAAAATACTAACTTTGCCAATTCAAGCCTAATTCTATACCGTACCTCCAAAACCACTTCCGATAACTCTCCTAAGTCACAAATCACCTCCCGAAGCTATTCGAACCATCAGAACTCACATCCAAACCCTCTTAAGCCTCAAAATATTCTTTATATTTAGCTCCGAATCTTCCGAAAACCAAACACGACCTCACATGCGAGTCATAATACATATTACGAAGCTGGTCGAGATCTTAAGTTGTTGAACGAGGCGTTAATTCTTAAAACGACAAGTCGGGTCGTTACAGGAAGTGTTGTCTGTTTCATCGTAAAATATTATAAGTCGATGAATCAATTTACAAGTGTATCAATACCTAAAAGAACCCGTCCATGTGTTCCGAGCGCTTCATGTTCTTATATATACATACCTAATATTATATCGAATATAGCTTATATATATATATATTAATTGATATAAGTCGAAACGTTTTAATACCTAAATGAACCCGTCCCTGTATATATTGGAGTATATATATATATATATATATATATATATATATATATATATATATATATATACATACATACATACTATATATATACTATACACTTAGTATATATAATACACTATACTATACACTTAGTATATATATACTATACTATAATATGCACTAAGTATTAGTGCATTAGCTAATATTATATCGAATATAGCTTTATATATATATATATATATATATATATATATATATATATATTAACAATAAATTAAAACGTCTCGACTTGTATCAATTAATATATGTATATATATATATAGATATATATATATATATATATATATATAGCTTATATACTATATACTATATTATACTATATATATCGAATATACCTTGATATGACGACCCAAAGGGTCATCACCGTAATTCTTCCTTGTTCTGTGCTTCCGAGGCCTTGAAAACATCGCTTTTAGTTGCCTCGATTTGCGTTCACAGTCCGAGCACGTAGCCGGAAAGCTTTTATGTTGAAATATGCGAATTATGTGAGAAATTTGATGAATTTTGATATTAATATGCATAATATCGACTTCGGTCAACATTTTGGGTAAACGGACCCGGACCTGTGATTCGACGACCCCGGAGGGTCCGTAGAAAAATATGGGACTTGGGCGTGTGCCCGGAAGCAAATTCCGAGGTCCCAAGTCCGAGAAATGAATTTTTGTGTGAAATTGTTTCCTGTGGTATCGGCCTCGTATTTTGGTTCCGACGCCCCGTTTAAATATGTTTTAAGCACTATCTGTAAAGTTTGGCTAAAAAAGGACGTCATATGACGTGTTTCAGACTTAAAATGGGGAATTTGAGTTTTATGAAAGTTGAAAGAAAATCATGAGTTTTGAGGCTTGATCCTATGTATATGATGTTATTTTGGCGATTTGACCGCACGAGTAAGTCTGTAAAGTATTTTCGAGATCATATGAATGTTTGGTTTGGAGCCCCGAGGGCTCGGGTGAGTTTTGAGTGGGGCCCGGAAGGTCTTAGGCTTAAAAATGCGGGTTCAGATGTTGCAGGCCCCACAGCAGCCGCGGTCATTTCCGCGCTGGCAGCCACGCGGCCGCGGTGCTTTTCTGTGCGGTCTACGTGGTGGAGTTCAGAGGGTCGACCAGCGCGGCCGCGCACCAAATCAGTGCGGTCCGCGCTGGGTGGGTTCAGAGAAAGCCCACTTCTTCCCTCCCTCGGCGCGATCGCGGTACATTTCTACGCGGTCCGCGCCAGCCCCCAGCAAAAGTATATATACTCGGGACTTTCAGTCATTTTTCCACTTTTCAAAAACCCAAATCCTAAGAGGCGACTTTCCAAACAACGTTTCTTCTCTAAAACCATTGGTAAGTGATTTCTAACTTAATTTCTTCACTTCTTAACATCTTTTAACATGATTTCAACTTCAAATCAAAGATTTTCATGGGGAAATTGGGTGTTTTGGGTAGAACCTAGGTTTTCTACAAATTGAGAAATTGGACCTCAATTTGGGGTCCGATTTCAAAACAAACCATATATTTGGATTCGTGGGAGAATGGGTAACCGTGTTTTGGTCCGAACCTCAAGTTTCGACCACGTGGGTCCGGGGGTATTTTTTGACCTTTTTGGGAAAAACCTTGTAAAAACTATTTTTATGCATTGGGGTTAGTTCCAATAGTATTATTAATGCATTCAAGCAATTTGTGACTAGATTCGAGCGGTTGGGTGGTGAATTCGAGGGGTAAAGCTATAATCGAGACTTGAGATGGAGCATTCGAGGTAAGTGTTCGGTCTAACCTTAGCTTGAGGGATTAGGAGTTGGGTCATATCTGCTACTTGCTTCTTGTTGAGTACGACGTATAGGCAAGGTGACGAGTATCTATATGTTGGTGACAAGCATGACCGTGAGTCTTATATTGTGATTTCCATGATTTTTTTGTATTATTCATGCCTTGATGAAGATTTCTATTTTTGTTGTGTAAAGTTGTGGAAAGAATTGTGACCTATGAACATTGAGGAGCGTTGACTCCAGTTGTGTAACGAATTGTGAAAGAATAAGTGATAATTGAAACTCTAGAGTATTGGCTCGAGTGGTGAAGGGAGTCGTGAAGTAAAAGTGAGAAAGGGAAGAGATTATCACATTGCACCCTTGCCGGGCTATTGTTGAGTTGTGGTTCCCTTGCATTGTGTTCTTATTTGATATTACGAATGCTTAGGTTGACGATTTTTTGCGTTAGGTGTTGTAATAAGTTTAGTTATAGCTGAAGTAGTTAGATGTTGTAACGAGTTTGGTTATAGTTATTTCTCCCTTGCCGGGAAGTTAGTATATTCCTTATATTCCCTATTTGGATTTGTTCGTGATTGTTTTCATCGACGATATTGATGAACTAAAATGGGAGTATGCCTACCACAAGATAATGAATTGGACTGTATATAATGGATCGGGTTGCACGAAACAACAGTTATATATTTGGATCGGGTTGCACGCAGCAACAGATATTATATTGGATCGGGTTGCACGCCGCAAAAGTTATATACGTGGATATATATATGGATCGGGTTGCACGCCACAACAATGTTAAATGATAAGGGATCGGGTTGCACGCCGCAACAGTATTGTTATTGTATCGTTGTAGGTATTGAGCTGTCCTTTCATATCTTAATAAGTTTCTTTGTTGGTCTTGATATGTTTCCCCGAAGCATGTACCCTTCCCATTTTAAACTGCTTATTCCTATTTATTTTCCGCAACATATTATATATCTGCTTAGGTTTATCTGGAGTCTGGTCCTAACCTCGTCACTACTTCGCCGGGGTTAGGCCAGGAACTTACCAGCACATGGGGTTGGTTGTGCTGATGCTGCACTTCTGTGCTTTTTGCATAGATTACTGTACCGGAGCAGCTTTAGGACCGCAGCAGTAGCGTATTGATCGGTAGCTGACTTCAGTCCAGAGACTTCAAGGTAGCCTAACTGACGTTCGCAGTCCGAAGTCCTTCTCCATGTTTAGTTTGTCTTCATTGTACCGAGACAAATATTTTGTATTTCCATTCAGACTTGTTTGTAGCACTCTTTAGCAGTCCGTGAGTTAGTGATACCAGATTTTGGGTAGAGATTTGTCTTAAACTTCCGCATTTGAATTTCAGTTTTATAAACTTAAAGTCTTCCGTTTTTTTTTATTTATTTAATTGCTTTCGTATATGGTTACTGTTGAGAAGTTATCAGAGAATGTTTAAAGTTTGGCTGGCCTAGCTCCGTTAGTTGGCGCCATCACGACTCCCGATGGTGGGGAAATCCGGGTCGTGACAAGTTGGTATCAGAGCTCTAGGTTGCGTAGGTCTCACAACTCGCGGACAAACTCGGTAGAGTCTGAGGGATCGATATGGAGACATATGTATTTATCCCCCAGAGGCTACAGAGTTAGGAAAAAATTTCACCTTGTTATTTCTTGTCGTGCGATTCTGTTTCTCAACACTGATTGCCGTTCTACTCTATTCTTTCGCAGATGGCGAGAACACGTGCTTCCCCTTCTACCGTGCAGTAGCCCGAGCCCCCAGTAGCAGCTCCTATTAGGGGCAGAGGGCGAGGCCGAGGCCGTGCTAGAGGCCGAGGCCGGGGCAGAGCTCAGCCCCGAGCAGCAGTCCCAGAGGTGGAGCCTCATGTTGACTATGATGAGGGGGTTCTAGCTCCAGCAGCTCCAGTGGGCCCAACTCAGGTCCTAGAGAGCTTCATTGCCACTCCAGTTCTGCCGGACGCTCTGGTCCGATTGGTGGGCCTCATGGAGAGTGTCACCCGAGTGGGTTTTCTTCCAGTAGCACTAGCCACTTCTCAGGCTGGAAGAGGGGCTCAGACTCCTGCTACACGCACTCCAGAGCAGGTAGCTCCCCAGACTCAGACTCCAGCGGTTCAGCCAGTTGGAGTAGTTCAGCTGGGTGTCATAGCTCGGACTGGCGATGGAGCGTCTATGTCCGCCAATGCTTTGTGGATACTGGACAGATTTACCAAGCTATTCACTTCTACTTTTAGCTGAGCATCTACTGAGGATCCCCAGGAGGTTCTCAGGAACATGGGTATTGTTGATACCAAAGGGGTTGATTTCGCTACATTTCGTTTGTCTAGATCCGCCAAGACTTGGTGGAGGGATTATTGCTTAGCGATACCAGCCGGATCGCCATCTTTGATTTGGGAGCATTTTACGGTATTGTTTCTGGAGAAGTTTCTCCCCGTTACCCAGAGAGAGGCCTATCGGAGGCAGTTTGAGTGCTTCCAGCAGGGTTCCATGACTGTTACCTAGTATGAGACCAGGTTCATCGATCTAGCTCGCCATGCTCTCATCATACTTCCCACTGAGAGAGAGAGAGAGAGGGTGAGGAGGTTTATTGATGGTCTTATTCAGCCGATTCGTCTTCAGATGGCCAAGGAGGCCGGGAGCAAGATCACATTTTAGGAGGCGGCCAATGTGCCCCGCAGAGTTGAGACGGTTCTATCACAGGGAGGTGGTCATAGGTTGGATAAGAGGCCCCGTCATTCAGGCAGATTCAGTGGTACCTCGTCTGGAGGTAGAGATTCATATGGTAGAGGCCACCCCCTTAGACCCTTTCAGTCAGCACTCCAGGTCTCACATGGTACTTCGGGCGGTAGTGGTTCTCAACAGCGCTATTCGAATCATTATCCTATTAGTGCACCACCGCTTCAGAGCTTTTGAGGAGGTCATTCAGGTCGACAGGGTCAGCCTCAGCCATCTCGGCTGCAGCAGTCAGGTGGGTGCAACGAATGTGGTGAGTATGGTCACATCAGGAGAGCTTGCCCGAGATTGAGGGGTGAACAGCCTCAGCAGCAGGGTCCTCGAGCTATGATTCAGGCACCAGAGGCTCCGCAGGCCACCCAGCCAGCTAGAGGCGGGGGCAGAGGTGCTAGAGGTGGAGGTAGAGGTCCTAGAGGTGGAGGCCAACCAGCAGCAGGCCGTCCCAGAGAGGCAGTTAAGTGTGGTGGGGCTCAGCCCCGGTGTTATGCTTTGCCAGACAGGCCAGAGGCTGAGTCTTCCAATGCTGTCATCACAGGTACTATTCTGGTCTGTGATAGAGGTGCTTCAGTGCTATTTGACCCTGGGTCTACATATTCGTATATGTCATCCTATTTTGCACCCTACTTGGTTATGCCTAGCGATGCCTTGGGTGTTCCTGTATATGTATCTACACCGGTGGGTGATTCTATAGTGGTCGACCGAGTGCATCGTTCCTGTGTAGTAGTATTTGAGGGTCTTGAGACCCGTGTTGACTTATTGCTCTTAGATATGGTGGACTTCGACGTTATATTGGGGATGGATTGGTTGTCCCCGTGCCATGCTATCTTAGATTGCCATGCCAAGACCGTGACCTTAGCCTTACCGGAATTACCCCGTTTAGAGTGGAGAGGGATTTCTGGTCATTGTACCCGCAGTGTTATCTCGTATGTGAAGGCTCGGCGTATGGTCGAGAAGGGATGTTTGGCCTATTTGGCGTACATTCGCGATTCTAGCGCGGAGGTCCCTTCTATTGATTCTGTGCCCGTTATTCGGGAGTTTCCTGAGGTTCTCCCTTCAGACCTGCCGGGTATGCCGCCCGACAGGGATATCGACTTTTGTATTGATATGGCTCCGGGCACTCAGCCCATTTCTATCTCGCCATATCGTATGGCCCCGCTGGAGTTAAAAGAGTTAAAGGAACAGTTGCAAGGTTTGCTTGATAAGGTTTCATTAGACCCAATGTTTCGCCTAGGGGTGCGCCTGTGTTGTTTGTTAAGAAAAAGGATGGTTCGATGAGAATGTGCATTGATTACTAGCAACTGAACAAGGTTACAATTTAGAATAAGTATCCACTGCCGAGGATTGATGATTTGTTCGATCAGCTTCAGGGTGCCAAGGTATTCTCAAAAATTGACTTGAGATCTGTCTACCATCAGTTGAGGATTAGGGCATCTGATGTCCCTAAGACAGCATTCCGCACTTGGTACGGGCATTATGCGTTCTTGGTTATGTCATTTGGGTTGACCAATGCCCCAACAACCTTTATGGATTTGATGAACCGAGTGTTCAGGCCTTACTTGGACTTGTTCGTGACAGTCTTCATTGATGATATTCTGATATACTCCCGTAGTCAGGAGGAGCATGAGCAGCACCTCAGAGTGGTTCTTCAGACTCTGAAGGATAGTCAGTTATACGCCAAGTTTTCGAATTGCAAGTTCTGGTTGAGTTCTGTTGCATTCCTAAGTCACGTTGTTTCAGCAGAGGGTATTCAGGTTGATCCGAAAAAGATTGAGGCAGTCAAGAACTGGCCTAGACCAGCATCAGCCACAGAGATTCGGAGTTTGTTGGGATTGGCAGGTTACTATCGTCGGTTCGTCGAGGGGTTTTCATCCATTGCAACCCCTATGACTAGATTGACCCAGAAAGGTGCCCAGTTCAGATGGTCAGACGAGTGTGAGGCGAGCTTTTAGAGGCTCAAGGCAATTCTGACCACGGCACCGGTGTTGGTTTTGCCCACAGGTTCAGGGCCCTATACAGTCTATTGTGATGCATCTCGTATTGGACTTGGTGCAGTGTTGATACAGGATGGCAAGGTCATTGCCTATGCTTCGAGGCAGTTGAAGGTTCATGAGAAGAACTATCCAGTGCATGATTTGGAGTTGGCATCCATCGTTCATACTTTGAAGATTTGGAGGAATTATTTATATGGGACGTGTGAGGTGTTCACGGATCATTAGAGTCTTCAGTATTTGTTCAAGCAAAAGGAGTTGAATTTGAGGCAGAGTAGGTGGTTGGAATTGTTGAAAGATTATGTCGTCACTATCTTATATCACCCGGGAAAGGCCAATGTGGTGGCCGATGCCTTGAGTAGGAAGTCAGTCAGCATGGCCAGTCTTGCTTATATTCCGGTCGGTGAGAGACCGCTTGCTTTGGACGTTCAGGCTTTGGCAAATCAGCTTGTGAGGTTGGACATTTCTTCATTATTGGAGCGTATCCACGATCGGCAGTTGGAAGATCCCCATTTCTATGTCTTGAGAGACACGATGCAGCGTGGAGGTGCCAAGAAAGTAACCTTAGATGACGATGGTGTATTGAGATTGCAGGGGCGAGTTTGTGTGCCCAATGTTGATGGGATTCGAGAGTTGATCTTAGCGGAGGCCCACAGTTCTCGATATTCTATTTATCCGGGCACCGCGAAGATGTATCAGGATTTGAGGCAGCACTATTGGTGGCGCAGAATGAAGAAAGACATTGTTGCCTCTGTGGCTCGTTGTTTGAACTGTCAGCAGGTTAAGTACGAACATCAGAGGCCCAGTGGTTTATTTCAGAGGATTGATCTTCCCGAGTGGAAGTGGGAGAGGATTACTATGGATTTTGTTACTGGACTTCCGATGACTCGGAAGAAGTTTGATGCGGTTTGGGTTATTGTAGATAGGCTGACCAAGTCAGCGCATTTTGTTCCGGTTGCCACCACATATTCGTCCGAGAGATTAGCTGAGATTTATATCAGGGAGATCGTTCGCCTTCTTGGGGTGCCTATGTCTATCATCTCGGACCGAGGTCCGCAGTTTACCTCGCATTTCTGGGGAGCAATTCAGCAAGAGTTGGGCACCCAGGTTCAGTTGAGCACAGCATTTCATCCCCAAACGGACGGTCAGTCCGATAGGACTATTCATATATTAGAGGATATGCTCAGAGCCTGTGTCATTGATTTCGGAGGCTCGTGGGACCAGTTTTTGCCTTTAGTAGAGTTTGCCTACAACAACAGCTACCAGTCCAGCATTCAGATGGCTCCGTATGAGGCATTCTATGGTAGGCGGTGTCGGTCCCTAGTCGGATGGTTTGAGCCGGGAGAGGCTCGGTTATTGGGTACAGACCTAGTTTAGGAGGCCTTGGATAAGGTCAAGATCATTCAGGATAGACTTCGGACAGCTCAATCTAGGCAGAAGAGTTATGCAGACCGCAAGGTCCGAGATATTGCTTTTATGGTTGGTGAACGAGTGTTGCTCCGTGTGTCGCCTATGAAGGGCATGATGCGATTTGGGAAGAAGGGCAAGCTTAGACTTAGGTTCATTGGCCCATTTGAGATCCTTGAGCGTGTGGGTGAGGTGGCCTATAGACATGATTTGCCGCCTAGCTTGGCAGTTGTGCATCCAGTGTTTCATGTATCTATGCTCCGGAAGTATCACGGCGATCCATCACACGTGTAAGATTTCAGCACTGTCCAATTGGACAAGGATCTGTAATATGAGGAGGAGTCGATGGCTATTCTAGACCGGCAGGTTTGACAGTTGAGGTCGAAGAGTTTTCCTTCGGTGCGTGTTCAGTGGAGAGGTCAGTCTCCTGAGGCATCGACCTGGGAGTCCGAGTTCGATATGCAGAGCCGTTATCCTCATTTTTTTCCCGACTCAGGTACTTCTTTCTTTTATCCGTTCGAGGACGAACGGTTGTTTTAGAGGTGGAGAATGTGACAACCCAAAGGGTCATCACCGTAATTCTTCCTTGTTCCGTTTTTCCGAGGCCTTGAAAACCTTGCTTTTAGTTGCCTCAATTTGCGTGCGCAGTCCGGGCACGTAGCTGGAAAGCTTTTATGTTGAAATATGCGAATTATGTGAGAAATTTGATGAATTTTGATATTAATATGCATAATATTGACTTCGATCAACATTTTGGGTAAACGGACCCGGACCTATGATTCGACGGCCCCGGAGGGTCCGTAGAAAAATATGGGACTTGGGCGTGTGCCCGGAAGCAAATTCCGAGGTCCCAAGCCCAAGAAATGAATTTTTGTGTGAAATTGTTTCCTGAAATTTATTAAGGGAAATGAAGAAGAAAATTGATCAGAAAACTGTGGTATCTGGCTCGTATTTTGGTTCCGACGCCCGGTACGAGTCTTAAATATGTTTTAAGCACTATCTGTAAAGGTTGGCTAAAAACAGACGTCATATGACGTGTTTCGGACTTAAAATGGGGAATTTGAGTTTTAAGAAAGTTGAAAGAAAATCATGAGTTTTGAGGCTTGATCCTATGTATATGATGTTATTTTGGAGATTTGATCGCACGAGTAAGTCTGTAAAGTGTTTTCGAGATCATATGAATGTTTGGTTTGGAGCCCCGAGGGCTCGGGTGAGTTTTGAGTGGGGCCCGGGAGGTCTTAGGCTTAAAAATGCAGGTTCAGATGTTGCAGGCCCCAGTGCGGCCGCGGTCATTTCTGTGCGGTCCGGTAGCCATGCAGCCGCGGTGCTTTTCTCTGCGGTCCGCGTGGTGGAGTTCAGAGGGTCGACCAGCGCGGCCGCGCACCAAATCAGTGCGGTCCGCACTGGGTGGGTTAAGAGAAAGCCCACTTCTTCCCTCCCTCGGCGCGACCGCGGTACATTTCTGCGCGGTCCGCACCAGCCCCCAGCAAAAGTATATATACTCGGGACTTTCAGTCATTTTTCCACTTTTCAAAAACCCAAAACCTAAGAGGCGATTTTCCAAACAATTTTTCTTCTCCAAAACCATTGGTAAGTGATTTCTAACTTAATTTCTTCACATCTTAACATCTTTTAACATGATTTCAACTTCAAATCAGAGATTT
The DNA here is from genome assembly GCF_000715075.1 of Nicotiana tabacum. Classification (NCBI taxonomy): domain Eukaryota; kingdom Viridiplantae; phylum Streptophyta; class Magnoliopsida; order Solanales; family Solanaceae; genus Nicotiana; species Nicotiana tabacum. The sequence goes on from NC_134095.1 coordinate 130,108,144, forward strand.
TCATGGGGAAATTGGATGTTTTGGGTAGAACCTAGGTTTTCTACAAATTGAGAAGTTGGACCTCAATTTGGGGTCCGATTTCAAAACAAAACATATATTTGGATTCATGGGAGAATGGGTAATCGGGTTTTGGTCCGAACCTCAAGTTTCGACCATGTGGGTCCGGGGGTATTTTTTTACCTTTTTGGGAAAAACCTTGTAAAAACTATTTTTATGCATTGGGGTTAGTTCCAATAGTGATTATTAATGCATTCAAGCAATTTGTGACTAGATTTGAGCGGCTGGGTGGTGAATTTGAGAGGTAAAGCTATAATCGAGACTTGAGTTGGAGCATTCGAGGTAAGTGTTCGGTCTAACCTTAGCTTGAGGGATTAGGAGTTGAGTCATATCTGCTACTTGCTTCTTGTTGAGTACGACGTATAGGCAAGGTGACGAGTATCTATACGTTGGTGACAAGCATGACCGTGAGTCTTATACTGTGATTTCCATGATTTTGTTGTATTATTCATGCCTTGATGAAGATTTCTATTTTTGTTGTGTAAAGTTGTGGAAAGAATTGTGACCTATGAACATTGAGGAGCGTTGACTCCAGTTGTGTAATGAATTGTGAAAGTATAAGTGATAATTGAAACTCTAGAGTATTGGCTCGAGTGGTGAAGGGAGTCGTGAAGTAAAAGTGAGAAAGGGAAGAGATTATCACGTTGCACCCTTGCCGGGCTATTGTTGAGTTGTGGTTCCCTTGCATTGTGTTCTTATTTGATATTACGGATGCTTAGGTTGATGATTCTTTGCGTTAGGTGTTGTAATAAGTTTAGTTATAGCTGAAGTAGTTAGATGTTGTAACGAGTTTGGTTATAGCTGAGGTAGTTAGGTGTTGTAATAAGTTTAGTTATAGCTGAAGTAGTTAGATGTTGTAACGAGTTTGGTTATAGTTGTTTCTCCCTTGCCGGGAAGTTAGTATATTCCTTATGTTCCCTATTTGGATTTGTTCGTGATTGTTTTCATCAACGATATTGATGAACTAAAATGGGAGCGGGTGGTACTCCTACCACAAGATAATGAAATAGGAGCGGGTAGTACGCCTATCATAAGATAATGAAATGGGAGCGGGTGGTACGCCTACCACAGGATATGATGAAATGGGAGCGGGTGGTACGCCTACCACAAGATAATGAATTGGATCGGGTTGCACGCCGCAACAGATATTATATTGGATCGGGTTGTGCGCCGCAACAGCTATATATATATGTGGATCGGGTTGCACGCCGCAACAATGTTAAATGATAAGGGATCGGGTTACGCGCCACAACAGTATTGTTATTGTATCGTTGTAGGTATTGAGCTGTCCTTTCATATTTTAATAAGTTTCTTTGTTGGTCTTGATATGTTTCCCCGAAGCATGTACCCCTCCCATTTTAAATTGCTTATTCCTCTTTATTTTCTGCGACATATTATATATCTGCTCAGGTTTATCTGGAGTTTGGTCCTAGCCTCGTCACTACCTCGTCGAGGTTAGGCCAGGCACTTACCAGCACATTGGGTCGGTTGTGCTGATGCTGCACTTCTGTGCTTTTTGCACAGATTACGGTACCGGAGCAGCTTTAGGACCGCAGCAGTAGCGTATTGATCGGGAGCTGACTTCAGTCCGGAGACTTCAAGGTAGCCTAGCTGACGTTCACAGGCCGAAGTCCTTCTCCATGTTTAGTTTGTCTTCATTGTACCGAGACAGATATTTTGTATTTTCATTCAGACTTGTTTGTAGCACTCTTTAGCAGTCCGTGAGTTAGTGACACTAGATTTTGGGTGGAGATTTGTCTTAAACTTCCGCATTTGAATTTCAGTTTTATAAACTTAAAGTCTTCCATTTTTTATTTATTTAATTGCTTTCGTATATGGTTACTGTTGAGAAGTTATCAGAGAATGTTTAAAGTTTGGCTGACCTAGCTCTGTTAGTAGACGTCATCACGACTCCCGATGGTGGGGAAATCCGGATCGTGACACTTGATATATAATACACTTAGTATATATACTATACTATACTATACTATACTATACTATGCACTAAGTATTAGTGCATTAGCTAATATTATATCGAATATAGCTTTATATATATATATATATATATATATATATATATATATATATATATATATATATATATATATATATATATATATATATATATATATATAGGTTATAAGTCGATGAATCAAATTACAAGTGTATCAATACCTAAAAGAACCTGTCCCTGTGTTCCGAGCGTTTCATGTTCTTATCTTATATATATATATTTATATATATAGACACACACACACGCTTCGTAGTACTGCTTAACTGCATATATAGCATGTTAGAGTATATTTTAGTCTATTCATCCTTTGAATTACAAAAGTCTTAGCGGGTTACATTTATATTATTTAAATAGGAAATACAAAAGTGATTTTTAATTTTGACCATTGTTGACTTGAAAAGAGACCAACTTTGGTCGCTAAATATACATAAATTTTAATTAGCGACCAAAGTTGGTCGCTAAATTTAAATCAGATTTATTTATATTTTATATAATATTTAAAATAATAATATAATTGTTAAACGTTAGAACTCGGTCCCAGATTAGCGACCAAAGTTGGTCTCTATTTTCGTAAGCGACCAACTTTGGTCGCTAAATTTGAATTATATTTTTTTATATTTTATAAATTTTTTTAAATAAAAATATAATTATTAAAATTTTATAATTGGGTCCCATTTTAGCGACCAAAGTTGGTCGCTATCTGCTTACCCCTTAATTAGCGACCAACTTTGGTCGCTAATTTAAGTTATATTTATTTATATTTTATAATTTTTTTAAAATAATATTATAATTATTATAATTGAGTCCCCCTGTAGCGACCAACATTGGTTGCTAATCTCAGTATACCTTTGACCAAGCAAGTCTGACCAGTCCGGTCAATATTTTGACAAAATTAGCGACCAACCTTGGTCGCTAATGTATATCAAATAATTATTTTATTATTTTCGCCAATTTTGGTTGCTTTTCTTGACAGACCAACTTTGGTCGCTAAAGTTTGGTCGTTTTTTTCCGGAATTCTAGTAGTGTTACTGGTGAGTTTTGGTTGTCAATGACAAGGTTCTTCAACAACGGAAATGAAGGTGCACCAGGACTTGGATGAGTTTGAAGACAAATTAGATTGAAGGCATTTTATATTTGTTAGTATTATTATGTGTATATACAATGAAATTGTACTGTGAAGTACTGGATATTGTATTTGTATTAGACTTTTTAGCAATAAGAAGTTCCTACAATCCTGTTTAATAATTTGATTGTTTTTGAGTTGTCTATTAACATGTTAACGGGGTTGAAGGGAATATACTTGTAATTTATTTGTTAAAATTAGGTTCCAGGGAATGTATTGGCATATTGGCTATTAAAGGAAAAAAATATTTTAGTGGCGACTGAACTTGTCAAAATAACAAAATAAAAATTGTGGCAACCAATATTGCAACAAAAGATCATGCATTAGTGGGGACTAGAGTTGCTGCTAAAATAAAATAATATTTTGTGGCAACAATGGCTGCCACTAAAAGTCATTTTTAGTGGCGACCTGCCCAAAAGTCGTTTTGGTAGAACTTATTTGTAGCGTATTAATTTATTATTTTTGGTGACAGAAGTCGTTACTAATGTGAACCTTTTGTGGCGACCGCCAGTAGTCGTCACAAATAACATTCAGTAACAGTTGTACTTGCAGCAACCCAAAAGTCGCTACTACACATCTTTACTGGCGACTTTCGTAGAATACATAGCGACTTTAGTCGCCACTGAAAGTAAGATTTCTTGTAGTGTGTGATGGTAATTCACTCTGCATGGTGCTGAAACTCGATTCTCAGCCCTCTCCTTAGCTCGATTTTACTCAATTTCTACTTCAATGGCCGCCATTTTTAGGTTTTGATTGCTGCCATTAACCTCCATTATTGCATGATTTCCTTGGTTTTCTCGCTTCTTCATCTACGTTGAGACTTGTTTACTTGTTTCCCTCGCTTCGATCACCTTCTGAGTAGGAATCTGAGTCCTCTTTCCCATGGATGTGCCATGACCCGGATTTCCCATCGTCGGGATCGTGATGGCGCCTACTCTTGAAAGCTAGGCAAGCCGACAAATACCGTTTTATCACATTAATTATTTACCATAACAGAAATAAATAATAGCTAAAGTCAAATAGAGATGAAGTGCGGAAGTGTTATGACAATTCAACAATTCTAATACATGACTACCCCAATGATCTGGTGTCACAATCCACGAACGTCTAAGAAATTCTACAGATATTGGTTTAAAAGAAATACATATGTCCTCAAAATAGAAAGAGACAGATGTCACGACCCGGATTTCCCGCCCTCGGGAGTCGTGATGGCTCCTACTAGTGAAAGCTAGGCAAGCCAATCAACTGAACTATTTACCTTGTTTCCATTTTTAATCCGACAACAGCTAAGAGCCAACAATTAGGTAACAACAGAATTGAATAAGTGGAAGGTTGCATTGTAAAGTTTTAATAATACTGCTAATACCAATCCATAACAAATCTACCCAAGACTGGTGTCACAACTTCATAGACTGTCTAGGAGTACTACAAATAAAGGTCTGAAAGAAATAAATACAACACTGTCTCCGAAAATACATGAAAGAAACAGGAATAGTAGATAGAAGGAGATACTAAGGCCTGCGGACGCTTGCAGGACTACCTCGGGTCGCCTGATGAACAAGAAACATCAATCTCACTGCGGTCCGAAATCTACAGCACTGGGATCTGCACAAAAGAGTGCAGAGTGTAGTATCATGACCCAAACCCCACTCCGGTCGTGATGCGCTTCTTGTGAAGACAAGGCCAGCCAACAAACCCATATCGCCTTTTCAAAAATAGTTAAACATTAATAAATAGTTTAAATATGATTTAATGATATAATTAACGGAAGCACAACCCGACACAGCCCTAACCGGGGTGTCACAAGTCACGAGCATCTACTAGGTTATAAATACAACTGAAAGCCTGGAGTGTACACATACAGACTAATGAAATGAGGAGAGAGAAAAGCAGTGCTGCGAACGCCGGCAGCTAGCTTGCTAAACCCTGATGACTCTGCCTCCGATCAGCCAAAACATACCTGAATCTACACACAAGGTGCAGGGAGTAATGTGAGTACTCCGACTCAGTGAGTAATAATAATAAATAAAGACTGAAGGCTATAAATCACGCAAAAACACAAGGTATTCCATACTGAAGCAGTAAAATCACTTTAAATAGTAAAGAAGTGAGAAATCAAGTGAAAATCCCTTCTTCTTTTTTCCAACAAGTAAAGCAAGTAGTTTACAAGTGAGTAACAAAAATTATAGAAATGTAAACAGCCCCTAGGGCAAAACATGTACAACAAATTGCCCCTCAGGCATAATATCAACAGAACCAGCCCCTCAGGCCCAATATCAGAATAGTGTCAGCCCCTCGGGCACAACATCAAAACAGTAACAGCCCCACGGCTCACTCTCAGAATAGTATCAGCCCCTCGGGCTACCTCACAATCACTCATATCAGCCCCTTGGTCATAGTATCAATCACTCAGAACAATGGGTACCCGCGCTCACTGTGGGTGTGCAGACTCCGGAGGGGCCCTTTACGGCCCAAGCGCTATATCAAGCCACCTCGTGGCATCATCACTCAGCATATCCTCACATCACTCAAGCCACCGCGTGGTATAAATAGTATCTCAGGCCCTCGGCCTCATATCACTCGGCCTCATATCAATCAAGCCACCTCGTGGCATAAATAGTATCTCAGGCTCTCGGCCTCATATCACTCAGCATATCCTCACATATGGCCCTCGGCCTCACTCAGTCCGAAAATCATCATAAGCCCCTCGGGCATTTGTGGTTCTCAGCCTAAAATACCATTTAGAAATATCATTTGAGTTTTCAAATCTGCATAAAAGCAGTTGAGTTTGTAAAACAATAATTATCAACAGGACTGAGTTTAAATATAAGTCAAAACAGTGAGGAAATAGTGATAAAAATTCCCAAAGGATTCAAATAATTGGCACGAAGCCCAAGTATGGCAATCAGCCCAAATCATGATTATAACAAATAAGTTTCAATCAAACATGCGGTGAAATCATCAATCGGGATGGACCAAGTCACAATCCCGACCTCGAGCTCATCATCCAGCGCGTGTCTCACCTCAATATAGCACTACGATGTGCAAATCCGGGGTTTCAAACCCTCAGGACATCATTTACAATCATTACTCACCTCGAACAGGCTAATCCTCTCAAATTTACCTCCGAATGCCCCGAATCTAGCCACAATAATTCGATTCAGTTAATAAAAATTATAGAAATTAATTCCATATGAAATTCTACATTTTTCATTAAAAATCCGAAATTGCACTCAAAATTCGCCCGTGGGGTCCACGTCTCGGAACACAACAAAAATTACGGAATATGAAACCTCATCCAACCACGAGTCCAACCATATCAATTTTACTAAAATTCGACATCAACTCGACCCTCAAATCTTCAAATTAAATCAAGAGGGTTTTCAAGGTTTTCCCAACTAAAATCACCAATTAAATGCCAAAACTAGTAATAGGTTCGGGTAATCTAACCAAAATTAAGTTAAGAACACTTACCCCGTTGTTTTCTATGAAAATCTCACGCAGGTGCGGTTACTGTTCACACGTGCGAAAAATGCAGAATCTGCCCAGAAAATTGCAGCAGCTTTTCTTTTCACTAAAAAGGCTCTAACTCCATCATACGAACTCGGAATTCGATGATTCTTGTTCCTATGAGTCACAAATAATAATAGGAACATAGCCCTTCATCCGAAACTCAATTCGGAGCTCATTTGCTCAGTTCAATACCCATTTTGCTCGTTAAATAATTAACTCATGTTTCGTGTCAAAAACTCAATCGCGACTTGATGAAATTAGACCAAACTTTCCAAATCAGTCCTATAATTCATTATCAAAATTTCGAAAGTCTTGAAATCAAATTTCGAAAGTCTCGAAATCAAATTTCGATCTCTAGAACTAAAAATGGACCTTTGGATCATTACATGCTTATGCTCAAAACGGCAAAATCTTCCAAAACCTCTTTCAAAACTTATACGAGCCTCATGGGACCCCGACCAAACATGCTAACACACCCCATGACATCATTCAAACTTGTTTCAGCCTTCGGAATGCTGAAAACAACATTAAAACATCGAATCACCCTTGGATTCAAGCCTAAGCATTCCAAAACATCCAAATTCCAAATTCGAGCAACAGTCTATCAAACCTCGTCCAAATAACTTGAACTTTTGCACACACATCCCAAATGACATAATGAAGCTACTGCAACTTTAGGAATTCCATTCCGACCCCTATATCAAAATATCGCCTATCAACCGGAAAACGCCGAAATCTCAATTTCGCCAATTCAAGCCTAAACCTTCCACGGACTTCCAAAATGCATTCCGATAACGCTCCTAAGTCCCAAATCACCTAACGGAGCTAAACAAACCATAAAAATTCAAATCCGAGATCAAATACAAACAAGTCAAATCTTGGTTAAACCTTTCAAATTTCAAGCTTCAACTGAGAACTGTTCATCCAAATTCATTCTGATTAACCTGAAACCCAACACCAATGATTTACATAAGTTATAATACACCACACGGGGCAAGTCATGCCCGAGAACTGGCGATCAAAGTGCAAAAGCTCAAAATGACCGATCGGGTCGTTACATGTAGTATCAGCACAACCGACCCCATGTGATGGTAAGTGCCTAGCCTAACCTCGGCGAAGTAGTGACGAGGCTAGGACCAGACTACCAAATAAACCTGTGCAATATAGCGTACAAAAATAATAGGAAGCAGATAACAATGATGGCAACGATGATTAACTAGTGATATAAATAACAGACAACCAGAACACCATAAATGTTTCTCAACAAATAATAAATACAAGTGCAATCAATTAATCAAGTCCTTCAAATATAAATCTTTCGCCTATAAATCCTTCAAGTAATAATCTCTAAGACAATATGCTTTTCAATAAATATATTTCCTTCAAATAAATATCTTTCAGATAAGCATCTTTCGAATATAATTCTTTCGAGTAAAGGTCACCTTGTGACACCTCATTTCATAATCATAAGTAATATAGATCTCAACCCACTTTCATATTTTCACGGCACATCGTGCCCATAGTTATGTCACAACCGCACGGACAACTCACGTGCCATTAAATAAGACCATAATATTTTTCCCGGCACCTTGTGCCCACATATTTCTGTCTCACATTGCACAACGATATTCTCATGTTACTCCGCTCATAGGTTCCATAACCCAATGCAATTAAGAATGTTCAAGGAGCCTCATTCACTTAACATAAAGTAGAGTACAACTTCCAACCCAATTAGAAATCAACAAGAAAAGATGAAGTTTTTTTTAGAAATTATTGGATAAAGAAAATACCATTTTCAATTAAAGTACAATATCGAAGGAATCATTACCTTTAATACAAGAAACTAATAAATCAAAACATAGTAGAAATTCCTTTTTAAGTAAAGTACAACCTCAAACGGTTTAAGGAAACTTTAGTTGAGAAATCAATTGAGTTAAAAATGTAACAATTCTTGAAATTTGAAGTATTGAACATATTAAAAAAAAATAAGGCGAGGTATTGTAAACACTATGGATCCCAACACAAAGGATCACAATAGTAAAGGGATCTAAACAGTTAATACACTTGAATTGGTAATAACAAGTAAACACAACAAACAGAAAGTGCACGGCATCACCCTTCGTGCTTTAACACTCTCTCACCAAAACAATACACGACATCACCCTTCGTGCTTTAACACTCTCTCACCAAAACAATACACGGCATCACCCTTCGTGCTTTACACTCTTTCTCACCCAAGCAACAAACACAAGGCAAATAGGGTAGAGGAATCTATAACATCGAAATAAAATTAAGTAATAACGGAAAATTAGTAAATAAATGTACAGGACAACATAACTCAATTAGAATCAGGAAAAATCAAGGACAAGTGCACGGCATCACTCTTCGAGCTTTTACTCTCGTCCTCACCATAAGAATCAATATAAACTGCACGACATCACCCTTCGTGCTTTACACTCTTCCTCACCATAAAATCAATATAATCGGCACGGAATTGTACATCGTGTGGCACGACATCACCCTTCGTGCTTTACACTCTTCCTCACAAAATCATACACGGCATCACCCTTCGTGCTTTAACACTCTTTCTCACCCAAACAACATTCACAAGAAGTAAGGGTAAGGAAATAAATGAAATCACAATAAAATCACGGTAAGGGAACAATAGTACAAGAATCAAATCCCGACAAGGAAAACAACATCAAAACAATAACATCCCGGCAAGGGAGACAATATCATGATTCTCTCTCCTTTCTTCTTTCACGTTTGCTTCCCAATTCTATTCACAACTTGAGCCAATGCTCTACAATGTTCAAAAATTCAATTCTCAACTAGAGCCAATGCTCTGCAATGTTCAACAATTCAATTCTCAACTTGAGCCAATGCTCTACAATGTTCAACAATTAAATTCTCAATTGAGCCAATGCTCTACCATGTTCAATTAACAATAATACTTCCACAAGTCATATTCCTCAATAGAAATTATCATATAGAGCATATACAATACGAAACGAAGTCACATTAATCAAAGTATAAGACTCACGGGCATGCTTGACACCAACGTATAGATACTCGTCACCATGCCTATACGTCGTACTCAACAAATAACACATAAAAAATAGGACACAACTCCTAATCCCTCAAGCTAAGGTTAGACCAAACACTTACCTTGCTTTGCAACCAATTCAAAATTCCAACAAGTATTTGCCTTGTGAATTCGTGCCCGAAATTCTCAAATCTAGTCATAAATAATTCGATTCAGTCAATAAAAATTATAGGAATTAATTCCATATGAAATTCTACATTTTACATTAAAAATCCGAAATTGTACTGAAAATTCGCCAGTGGGGCCCACGTCTCGGAACCCGACAAAACTCACAAAATCCGACAACCCATTCAACCACGAGTTCACCCATACAAATTTTATTAAATTCCGATAAAAACTCGACCTCCAAATCTAAAATTTTCATTTTTGGAAGATTTTGCAAAAATCTTGATTTTCTTCCATTTAAATCCGAATTAAACGATAAAAATAACCATGGATTTATGTAATATAAATACTTTCGAGTATAGGACACTTACTTGAGTTGAAATCTTGAAGAACACCTCAAAATCGTCCAAGAACCGAGCTCCAAAAATCCCAAAACGAAAATGAAGAAAATGAGCATTTTTGGTCCTTAAGTTTCTGCCCATCCGTCACTAAAAGTCCATTTTCGTCACTAAAAGTCGTCACTAAAAGTCCACCAGAAACAGCTTTACTAGCCATATTCAATTGATCATAACTTTATGCAAAAGTATCGGAATGATGAATGGTTTAACTTTATAGAAGCTATATTCCAAGGGCTACAACCTTTATGTTTTATATATTTTCAGATTCCCTATATATTTCGAGATATAAGCTTCCAAAGTAGCCTCCTCGTATCAGAAATTTCTGGGAAATTTCAAAACAACTTTACTAGCCCTTATTTAATCGATCATAACTTTCTGTATAAATATCCAAATGCTTAATGGTTAAAGTTTCTGGAAACTAGAATGCAAGGTCTACAACTTTTATGTTTTATACATTTTCAGATTCCTTATAGATTGCTAGATATAAGCTTCCAAAATATGCTCCTCGCATCAGAATTTTCGAACCTTGCTGTCAAAATCCAGCAAGTTAAATTGGCCTAAAAATGGTCTGAAACCACTCCGAAACTCACCTGAGCCCCTCGGGACTCTAACCAAATATGGCAACATATCCCAGAATACAATACGAACTTAGTCGAGGATTTAAACCACGCTAAACAACACTAAAATTTCGAATTGCGCCATGAATCGAATTATGAGTTTTCAATTGTTTTAACTTCTATATTCGATGCAAAAACCTACCAAATCAAGTCCGATTGACTTCAAATTTTGTACACAAGTCATAAATAACATAACGAAGCTATAAAAATTTTCAGAACTGGATTCCGGCCCCGATATCAAAAAGTCAACACTTGGTCAATCTTTTCCAAAAATCTTCTATTTTCCAACTTTCGCCAAATCCTAATCCGAACATGCTCCTAAGTCCAAAATCACCATACGAAACTATTTGAATCATCAAAATTCCATTCCAGGGTCGTTTGCTCAAAAGTCAAATCTCCGGTCAAACTTAAGAAATCTTTAGCCTTAGATTTCTAGATTCCGTTAAATAGCGATAATTTGATCTAGGGACCTCTGAATTCGATTTCGGGCATATGACCAAGTCCCAAATCACGATACGAAACTACCGGAATGGTTAAAACTTGGATCCGGGTTCGTTTGCTCAAAATGTTGACCGAAGTCAACTCAGTTGAGTTTTAAAGCTCTAATTCATAATTTAATCTATTTTTCATACAAAAACCTTCCGAAAAATTCTACGGACTGCGCACACAAGTCGAGGAATTATTGATAGCGCTTTTTTTTCAAGGTCTTAAAACACCGAGATGATTATTTAATTTAAAAATGACATTTTGGGTCATCACATTCTCCACCTCTAAAACAAACGTTCGTCCTCGAACGTACTAAGAATTATTCTGATATTTCCAAATTGATGATTTTACTTTTATACGTATACTCGCGGTTGATCCCACATTACTGCATTCGACATAAGTCCGACAATACCATTTCAATTGAGATTATTTCCTTTATCCATATTTGTAAACTTTGAAACAAATTTCTTACTCTCTAATCATTTCCAGAAAGGTCTGATTTTCACGTCAACACACGATATTAGTCCCGACTGGCTATAGCAACTCGTGCCTATGCACCCATCAAATACGGGGTATTACATTATCCCCGACTTCGGGTCATTCGTCCTCAAATGAGAAGTAGAGTCTGTCCTCCAACACATAATGTAACTTATCTCTTTCTTTGCACATCTCAATATCCCAATTTATTTTCTAACTCCCAAATTTTGCAGAAATTTCGGCAGAGTATCCCCTGTAATTGGGCCTATCCACCTGTTAGAGTAACACCAAAACAACTCCTAACAACATGTCCACAACCCAACAACGCACCACAAAGTATATATCAATAACACTAATCTCCGCATTACAAGCACGACATTATCACAATGATATCTTGACATAAAACGCATCATATGTATGACCATAACCACATCTGTGGTCTTAATGGTTGTTCATAATAGATTACAACATCGCCAATTAACCTCATGTTAAAAAACTTTCGTTTCAAACCTCCAGTTTACTACCAACAAGGCATGAAAATCTTATAATTACTTACCCGAATTAATGAGTCATAATTTAACGCCACCTGGGCTCTCACCTTGTAGGCTAAAACTCAATAGTTACAATACAACTTTGGCAAATTATGCACAGAGATATTCATACAAGAATTTTCAAATAAGTCTAATAGGCATGACTCCCTACAAGTGCTATAACACAAATTTAATTTCACAAAAGGAGAATTTAAACACATAAATTTTTCACCACCAGGACCTCGTCCTTATATAACATCCACCGCAGCTTGTAGCCCGGTTTAAATATTTCATATTATATAAAAATGTGAGGATCTCATCCTCAACTCTGAATCATAAGTATTTTGCACATTGTGCCAACTAAAATTTTCCATTTAAAACTCAACTGAGTTGACTTCGGTCAACATTTTGAGCAAACGAACCCGGATCCAAGTTTTGACCATTCCGGAAGTCTCGAAATCAAATTTCAATATCTAGAATTAAAATGGACCTTTGGATCATTACGTGCTTATGCTCAAAACGGCAAAAATCTTCCAAAAGTTCTTCCAAAACTTATCCGAGCCTCATGTGACCCCGACCAAACATGCCAGCACACCCCATAACATCATTCAAACTTTTTCCAATCAACACAACACCTCCAACAACATCAAAACCATCAATTTACATTGAATTCAAGCCTAAGTTTTCCAAAAACTTCAGAAACACACATTTGATCAAAAACCCGACCAAATCACCTCCGAATGACATGAAATTTTGCACACACATCCCAAATCACATAATGAAGCTACATAAACTTTCGGAATTCCATTCCGATCCTTGGATCAAAATCTCACCTATCAACCGGAAATCGCTAAAATACTACTTTCGCCAATTCAAGCCAAATTCCACACCGAACCTCCAAAACCAATTCCGATCGTGCTCCTAAGTCATAAATCACCTAATGGAGCTAGACAAATCATAAAAATTCCGATCCGAGATCATTTACACATAAGTCAACTCTTGGTCAAACCTTTCAAACTCAAAGCTTTCAACTGAGACTATTCTTTCAAATTCATTCCGATTTTTCCTGAAAACCAAAACCAACGATCTACATCAGTCATAATACATAATATGGGGCAAGTCATGCCCGAGAACTAGCGATCAAAGCGCAAAAACTCAAAACGACTGGTCGGGTCGTTACATCCTCCCCCACTTAAACACACGTTCGTCCTCGAACGTTCCAGAGTTGTTCTAGAAGCTAACCAATAGCTGAATAACCTTACCAAACACATACTCGGGGGTGATCCCACGTCACCCTATCTCATATAGTTCTGATAGCATAATATAACTGAAATTTCACAACGCAATCTAGCCCATAACCTTAGAACCACATTTCCATTTCCGAAATCATACACAAGGTCAGAACCTCACATCTATATTCAGAATAAGCCCGAACCAGCTGTAATAACCGATACCTGCAACCTCAGGTGCAATTACATGATAGACCACATAACTCAAACGCTTGTAGTGATAACTTCTAATCACAGTAGTTGCACACAACACCCGAATACCGATAGAAAAACTCTTATCAACTAAAGTGTCATCTCAACACTTTTACATACTACCAATGCTAACTAAATCACGCGGTAAGCCATAACCATTTTCCATATCAACCATTCATGAAGCCACTTCTCCTTTGGCAAATGCTACATCAAATTTCTGAGCCGAAGCTCGATATTATCCTTCCAACATGCTGAAATCAAATCTGTTCGTATTCATTAATGATCCCACTGATCTCTTCTAATCCAACACATTATTCTGGTGACATGACACATCAATACAGGCCTAAGCCACCACTCGCACAATACGCGCGCCAATTAGCAACAGTTCGAGCATACTTAATTCATGAAAATGACTCAAACGAAAGAGCTGTACCTCAAGCTCACCAGTACCACCACAACACAAAGCTGAGAACCCGTCTCACATCATAGAATATAATACACGAATCTAACCCGGAAGGTCATATCTCCACATAGCTTCGCTGCCATGCACGACCTTATCCAGACACTAGTTCACATGAGACGCCCCAAGTCACCATGCTCAAAATCATCAACCAAGCGCAATTTGATATCTAGTACCACCAGTGAATCACCATACGAAACTATTTGAATCATCAAAATTCCATTCCAGGGTCGTTTGCTCAAAAGTCAAATCTCTGGTCAAACTTAAGAAATCTTTAGCCTTAGATTTCTAGATTCCGTTAAATGACGATAATTTGATCTAGGGACCTCCAAATTCAATTTCGGGCATATGACCAAGTCCGAAATCACGATACGAAACTACAGGAATGGTCAAAACTTAGATCCGGGTTCGTTTGCTCAAAATGTTGGCCAAAGTCAACTCAGTTGAGATTTAAAGCTCTAATTCATAATTTAATCTATTTTCCATACAAAAACCTTCCGAAAAATTCTACAGACTGCGCACGCAAGTCGAGGAATTATTGATAGCGCTTTTTTTTTCAAAGTCTTAAAACACCGAGATGATTATTTAATTTAAATATGACATTTTGGGTCATCACAACAGAAAATCCAAAATGGGGAAGAAGGGGACTCCAGGGTCTGTGAATGCCAGCAGATCTATCTTGGGTCTGCCGTGGACTGAAGGCAACAACCCCAAACTCTACTCACGAGGTCCGGCAGCGAAATCTGCACATAAAGTGTAGAGTGCAGTATCAATACAACCGACCCCATGTAATGGTAAGTGTTGAGCCTAACCTCGGCGAAGTAGTGACGAGGCTAGGACACGACAACAATTTGAACATGTGCAGTTAAATCATATACGCGAAACAATAATAACAGAAATTTAATAGATAAAGACAGGAAGGGAAAACATGCAGCGGGGAATAACAAATTCCGACAGTAATTTAGTGAAGAAGCAAAGTAAACACCATATTTGAACCAACAGAAATAATGATATAATAACACGTGCACGGTATCACCCTTCGTGCTTTTACTCTCATCCTTACCATAGAAACAACAGAAAAGGCATAACATCACCCTTCGTGCATTAACTCTCGCATAATCATGGCACGATATCACCCTTTTTGCATTAGCACTCACAGAATATGGAACGACATCACCCTTCGTGCATTAACACTCACAGTATATGCCACATCATCACCCTTCGTGCATTAACACTCACAGAATATGGCACGACATCACCCTTCGTGCATTAACACTCTTCATACCCAAATAATAGAAACAATAACATCCCGACAACAGAATCAACTATAACCAATCTCGTTTCAACAGTTAAATTCACAATATAAGTTTCAACTTGAGTCAATACTCAACAATTACCAAATAACAAGAAAACATAACAAGACTTGTTCAACATGAAGAATAACCATCTTAAGCATGAACAATACATGATAAGAGACACAACGGTCACAGTATAAGACTCACTTGCATGTTCAACATCAATGTATAGATACTCGTCACCACACCTATACGTCGTACTCAATACTAACACGTAGCAAATAAGACAACAACACATAACCCTCAAGCTAAGGTTAGACCAAACACTTACCTCGATTCCACAGCCACAATCAAACCTCAATTACCGCTTTACCTCTCGATTCCACCTCCAATCCGTTTGTATCTACTCATAATTAACTTAATAACATCAATAAATGCTAAAGAACTCAATTTCAATGCTTAATTATAGGTTTCCCAACATTTTCCCTAAAAAGTCAAAAATCGACTCCGGGTCCGCTTGGTCAAAACTCAAAGTTCGGACCAAAACCCGATTACCCATTCACCCACGAGCCCAAATATGCAATTGATTTTTAAATCCTACCTCAATTTGGGGTCTAAATCCCCAAATTTCGAAATTCCTAAATTCTACCCAAAAACATCCAATTCCACCATGAAAACCCTAGATTCTAGGATGAAATCTTGTAAAAATATGAAATATATTGGAAGAAATAAGTCAAGAATCATTTACCTATGATTTGGGGAAGAACTTGCCCTAGGAAAATCACCTCTTAGAGTTTAGGTTTTGAAAATTTGAAGAATGAGTGAAAAACGCCATCCAAGACCCTTTTACTCAGCTCCAGATGTCGCAATTGCGACTAGAGCTTCGCAATTGCGAAGCTCGCAAATGCGATACAGGTATCGCAAATGCGAACCTGCTGCATGTCTGTTATTGTCGCAATTGCGAACCATTGGTCGCAATTGCGATGGTTGCCCCTCCCTGATGACTTCGTAAATGCGAAGATATGTTCGCATATGGGAACTAGTCTTCTTCGCAATTGCGATAAAATCTTGCAATTGCTAAGCTTGTGAAGCTCGCAAATGCGAAGCCTGATCTCGCAATTGTGAGATCAGAGGCCTGCAACATATACCAGATGCAACAGCAAATTTTCTAAGTCCAAACTCAGTCCGTGACCTACCCGAAACTCACCCGAGCCCTCGGGGATCCAAACCAAACATGCACACAAGTCTAAAAACATCATAAGGACTTACTCGTGTGATCTGATCGTCAAAATAACATCTTAAACAACGAATTTAACACCAAAACTCATGAAATTCTCAAGATAGTTCAAAATCTCTATTTTCTCAACCAAGGGTCCGAATCATATCAAATCTCTTCTGTTCTTCCTCAAATTTCACAGATAAGGTCTAAATACCATAACGGCCCTATACCGGGCTCCAGAACAAAAATATGAGCCCGATACCAATAAGATTAAATCTTATTAAATTTTCAAAACCCATTATATTTTCAGTTAAACAATTTTCTTCAAAAATTCATTTCTCGGGCTAGGGACCTCAGAATTCGATTCCGGGCATACGCCCAAGTCTCATATTTTACTACGGACCCTCGGGGACCGTCAAAACATGGGTATGGATCCGTTTATCCAAAATGTTGATTGAAGTCAACTAAAATCATCTTTTTAAGCCAAAATCTTTATTTCTTAAATTATTCACACAAATCTTTATGGTATCCCGCCCGAACTACGCACGCAAATCAAGGAGAGATAAAAGGAGGTTTTCAAAGCCTCAGAACACGGAAACGTATTCTTAAACATAAGATGACCTTTTGGGTCATCATATTCTCCACATCTAAAACAACCAATCGTCCTCGAATGGATATAGAAAAGTACCTAAGTCGGTAAAAAGATGGGAATATCGGCTCCGCATATCGGACTCAGACTCTCAAGTAGCTTCCTTAACAACCTGACCTCTCCACTACACATGAACTGAAGGATAACACTTCGATCTCAATTGACGAACCTGCAGGTCTAAAATAGCTATCGGCTCCTCCTCGTAGATCAAATCCTTGTCCAAATGGACAGTGCTGAAGTCTAACACGTGGGTTGGATCGCCACGATACTTCCAAAGCATGGACACATGAAACACTGGATGCACAACTGATAAATCTGGCAGCAACGCAAGTCTGTAAGCCACCTCTCCTAGGGGTTAGCTTGCCCTTCTTCCCAAATCTCATCACGTCCTTCATGGGCGACACCCAAAGCAACACTCGCTCTCCGACCATGAATGACACATCACGAACCTTACAGTCGACATATCTCTTTTTCCAGGACTGAGCTATACAAAGCCTATCCTGAATAATCTTAACCTTATCCAAGGCATCTTGTACCAAATCTGTACTCAACAACTGAGCCTCCCCCGACTCAAACCACCCAACTGGCGATCGACACCGTCTACCATATAATGCCTTATAAGGGGCCATCTGGATGCTCGAATGGTAGCTGTTGTTGTAGGCAAACTCTGCTAACGGCGAAAACTAATCCCAAGAACCTCCAAAGTCAATAACACATGCGCGGAGCATATCCTCCAAAATCTGAATAGTACGCTCGGACTGACCGTTCGTTTGGGGATGAAATGTTGTGCTCAACTCAACCCGTATACCTAAATCACACTGAACTGACCTCCAGAAATGTGAGGTAAACTGCATACCTCGGTCAGAAATGATAGACACGGGCACACAATGAAGATGAACGATCTCCCAGATGTAAATCTCTGGCAACCGCTCCAAAGAATAGGAAACTGCTATAGGAATGAAATGCGCTGACTTAGTCAGGCTATCCACAATAAGCCATACTACATTGAACTTCCTCTGAGTTCGTGGGAGTCCAACAACGAAGTCCATAGTGATACGCTCCCACTTCCACTTAGGAATCTCAATCTTCTGAAGCAAACTACCAGGTCTCTGATGCTCGTACTTTACCTGCTGACAACTCAAACACCAAGCTACGTATACAACAATATCCTTCTTCATCCTCCTCCACCAATAATGTTGCCGCTAATCCTGATACATCTTAGCGGCGCCCAGATGAATAGCATCCTGAGAACTATGGGCCTCTTCTAGAACTAACTCACAAATTCCATAGGCACTCAAACTTGACCCTACATCCTCAAAACTCCGTCATCTCCAACTGTAACCTGCTTGCCACCTACATGCCGCACTGTGTCTCTAAGGACAAACAAATAAGGATCATCATACTGCCGATCTCTGATGCGCTCAAATAATGAAGACCGAGCGACGGTGCAAGCTAGAACATGGCTGGGCTCAGAAACATCCAACCTCACGAACTGATTGGCTAAGGCCTGAACATCCAAAGCAAGCGGTCTCTCACCGACTGGAATAAACGCAAAGCTGCCCATACTGGCTGACTTCCTACTCAAAGCATCAGCCACTACATTGGCCTTCCCAGGATGATACAAGATGGTGATATCATAGTCTTTCAATAGCTCCAACCACCTCCTCTGCCTCAAATTTAGCTTCTTCTGCTTGAACAAATACTTTAGACTCTTGTGATCCGTGAACACCTCACATGACACGCCATATAAATAATGCCTCAAAATCTTCAGCGCGTGAACAATGGCGGCTAGCTCCAAATCATAAAATGTATAATTCTTCTCGTGAATCTACAACTGTCACGAAACATATGCAATAACCTTGCCATTCTGCATCAACATTGCACCAACTCCAATACGAGATGCATCACAATATACTGTGTATGGCCTTGAACCTATAGGCACTACCAACACCGGAGTCGTAGTCAAAGGCTGTCTTGAGCTTCTAAAAGCTCGCCTCACACTTGTCTGACCACCTGAACTGGGCACCCTTCAGGGTCAATCTGGTCATCGGGGCTGCTATGGATGAAAACCGTTCCACAAACCAATGGTAGTAGCCAGCCAAACCCAAGAAACTCAGAATCTCTGTAGCTGATATGGGTTTAGGCCAGTCCTTGACTGCCTCAATCTTCTTAGGATCCACCTGAATACCCTTTGCTAATACGACGTGACCCAGGAAAGCAACTGAACTCAATCAAAATTCACATTTTGAAAACTTAGCATATAACTAGTTGCCCCTCAGAGTCCGAAGAACGACTCGAAGATGTTGCTCATGCTCCTCTTGGCTGAGGGTGTAGATCAAGATATCATCAATAAAAACAATATCAAAGGAATCTAGATAGGGCTTGAACACTCGATTTATCAAATCCATAAATGATGTTGGGGCATTTGTCAACGCAAATGACAACTCTAAAAACTAATAATGCCTGTACCGAGTGCAAAAAACTGTCTTAGGAACATCGGTGTCACGCCCCGAACCTGGGGAGGCGTGGCTGGCACTCGGTGCCGTAGTGGCCCGAGCAAACCACTTTGTAAATAATTCATTCCTTTTTATAACTATCATGGGCCAGCATGACCACAACTCGTAATGTAAAATTGTAAGTGGGCAAATGTTATATTAATGAACTATCGTTCATAAAATGTGAATACATATGGACCGTCAAGGTCTCTGACATACTGTACATAGTAACCCTATGTCTACAAAGCTTCTAAGAATATTTGACATAAAATGGGACATGGTATCGGCCTACCCATAAGTCTGTAGCAAAACTCTGACATGTGACTCATAGACTCGGTTGTACTCTGAATGAGATAGAGTCTTACCGATCCTTCGCTGAATGTCAATCTCATCCACGATGAAGACTCGTCAAACTGATTATCTATACCTGCAAGCATGAATGCAGCATCCCCAACAAAAAGACGTCAGTACGAATAATGTACTGAGTATGTAAGGTATGTAAATAAGTATATAAAGGACATGGAAGAAACCGTGGAGTAAATGACTCAGCCTGTAAATCTAGATGGCTCTGTAAATCAAAATCATGAAATATCTTTAATGTCATGCATATGCATATAAATGTCATGTAATGCATAGGTCTGTACGTACATAACATCATCAAGCCTCTGAGGGCATCCTATTATATTATTTCAGCCACTGTGGGCAACATCATTATCGTATACCGGCTGATCAGGTGGTGGTGCATATATAACGTCGTAACCTTTTTTCCACATCCCATATACATATATTTACATATATACGCGTATATAACGCCATCTAGTGCCACTGTGGGCAAAATCATCAACGTATACCAGCTGATCAGGTGGTGGTGTGTATATAACGCCATAACTTTTTCCTATATCCCATATACATATATTTATATATATACGCGTATATAACGCCATCTGGTCATGGGTCAATGCACATGGGTAAAATGCATGAAAAATACGTGAAAATCTCAATATTCCTTCCATATAAACTTTTTCAACTGCTTATTATTCTGAAACCCATGAACAGAGGATAATAATGATTCACATGGGGAAATCAAGAATATAGACTCCCCTAATATTTCTATGAATAGAGTAATTTATGGAAACTGTGCTTTTGCTCGTTTCTTCAGTATAATTTGGACGATACCATAAGAAAGAAGTGATGGCCTTAACATACCTAAGCCAGAGAAGACAATCCCTTCTAACACACAACAATTACAACAAACTCATCAAAACCAAAACAAGAAAGACCCAAATAACCCGGAAGCAATCCTCTCAAATGCAAATTGTTCACTGCTTGACAAACATCCGAACCAACTATCACTAACCCAGCTGCATTACTGACCTTATCGTCACCATTATTCTCAAGAATTGCATTCCTTAACACACACCTTCCTTAGCAAACTCCCACTCAATGTCTCAGAAACCATATACACGCAATGATTATCCATATTATACCAAAACCCGTACACTTTACACATTACATGAAGACTTAAACTTGATTTGAAGGAAGCCTTATAATTATAACCACTATTATTGGACATAAAGAAAATATTAATTATGGAAGTATTGATCATAAATTTCATTGAGGTATCGAAGGTTAAAAAAAAATGCTTAAACCAATTAAGGTGTTTTCATAATAAAACTAAATATAAGCACCCGCCATTTTATTTTTATCTTAATCTTAGTAAATAAGAAAATAAGTCAAAAAGGTTTTGAGCAATCTTACTTGGTATGACAAAACATTTGATTAAAGTACAACTTAAGTCATCATGAACATTTCTTAAATGTCCATCTTTCTGACTTGTACTCTACATAAACATTCTTACTTTTTAATGATTATTATGGACTGAATACGTTATTCTTGGTATTTGGTTCAATGAAATTTCATGTATTATTAGTCTCAGAGGTTACCTTCTAAATATAGTTACACACACAACAAATAAGAAACTATTAGCTTCAACAATTCCTAAAAAGCCCAGCATCAAATATGCTACCACCAGTCCAGTGTTCAACAATTACACCTGCGAAGAGAGTACTCTTGAACAAACCTGGTCCACAATGCTTATTTTTTTGAAGGGTTTAGTCACCTGTGCTTCCAACTCACGTGAGACTAGAAAAAGAGAGAAGGACCAACTTGTACAGACAGCAAAATTTTACGGCAATCGGGTTCAGAATTCAGTAACGCAATTGAGTAGTTAAAATCTCATCCCAAGATAACGTAAAATGTATCTGAATTTACAATAACCCTCTAGGAAGCTGAAAGTTTCATCGGCTCATGATCAATTGATCATTGTCAAGGCAACAACAGCAAAATGGAAGTTTCCTCGCAAAATGTATAAGTATGAAGTAACCTTAAATAATTGCCACTAAATTCCTTAGTATGACACATATGGTAAATGACTAATGAGCCATTTGATTGAGTGGTACATGCTGCCATGTGATCCGAGACCTTAAAAACTTCTTTTTGCCTCACCTTGATTTACGTGCGCAATTCGGGCGCGTATTCGGAAAGCCATTATATGAAAATCTGTGAAAAATGATAAATTTTGCTTTTAAAATGAATTTAAGTCGACTTCGGTCAACATTTTGAGTAAACGGACCCGGGCCCATAATTTGACGGTCTCGGATGGTCCGTAGAAAAATATGGGACTTGGGCATATGCCCGGAATTGAATTCCGAGGTCCCAAGCCCGAGAAATGAATTTTTGAAGAAAATTGTTTAACTGAAATTATATGAGTTTTCAGAAATTTAAATATGTTTGAATTTGATAGTATCGGACCCGTATTTTGGTTCCGGAGCCCGGTATAGGTCTTATATGGTATTTGAGTCGAGCCTGTAAAATTTGGTAAGAAACGGACTTGATATGACGTGAATCGGACCATCGGTTAATAAAAATGGAACTTAAGAGTTCATGAGATGTTTCTTTGATTTTAATGCTAAATTCATAGTTATTGATTTTATTTTGATAATTTGATCGCATGAGCAAGTCCGTATGATGCTTTTTGGACTTGTGTGCATGTTGGGTTTGGAGCCCCGAGGGCTCGGGTGAGTTTTGGATAGGCCACGGAGTGAAATTGGACTTAGGAGAATTGCTGGTGTGTTGCAGGTTTGTAGCAGGCCTCTGATCTCGCATTTGTGAGATCAGGCATCGCAATTGCGATGTAAGCAGGGTTCGTTAATGCCAGAAGTCGCAAATGCGACCCATGTATTACAAATGCGATGTCGCAAATACGACATACCTTTCGCAATTGCGAAATTAGCAGGTTACTTAAGGGTTCGCAATTGCGAACCCTGGTCCCAATCGCGACATCTGCAACTTGCTAAATCATAACTTAGACGCATTTTCAGTCATTTTTCAAACCTTTTCAAAACCTAAACACCTTTGGGCGATTTTTCAAAGACAAGTACTCTTCCAAAACGATTGTAAGTCATATCTAACTCGTTTTCATTAATCTTTAACATCTTTTCACATAATTTCAACTCAAAATCAAGGGTTTTCACGACGGAAATTGGGTGTTTTGGGTAGAATTTAGGTTTTTCAAATTTTGAAAATTTGGACCTCGATTTGAGGTCCAATTTAAAAACAAATTACATATTTGGGTTTGTGGGTGAATGAATAATCGGATTTCTGTTCAAACCTCGGGTTTTGACCATGTGGGCCCGGGGTCAATTTTTGACTTTTTGGGAAAATCATTGGAAAACTTATTTTCATGCATTAGAATTGATTCATTAGCATTTATTGATATAGTTAAGTAACGTGTGGCTAGATACGAGCGAATTGGTGGTGGAATCAAGAGGTAAAGCGGTAGTTGAGGCTTGAATTGTGTTCGTGGCATCGAGGTAAGTGTTTGGTCTAACCTTAGCTTGAGGGATTAGGAGTTGTGTCTTATTTGGTATGTGTTAATTGTGGAGTACGATGTATAGTCATGGTGACGAGTATCTATACGTCGGTGTCAAGCATGCCCGTGGGTCTAGTGCTGTAATCGTTGTGACTCCGTTGAGATTTATTCATGCTAAATATGTTGATTATCATTGTTGGTTCCCTTGCCGGGATGTTATTGTTTATGATATTGTCCCCCTTGATGGGATGTTATTGTTACGATATTATTTCCCTTGCCGGGATATTGTTGTTATACTCTTGTTCTCTTGTCGGAATTCTTTTGTGATTGATGATGATTTATAAATGGGATCGGATTGCACGCCTGCAACAAGATATATAAAATGGGAGCGGGTTACACGCCTGCAACAAGATATATGAAATGAGAGCGGGTTGCACGCCTGCAACAAGACATATGAAATGGGAGCGGACTGCACGCCTGCAACAAGATATATAAAATGGGAGCAGGTTGTACGCCTGCAACGAGATATATAAAATGGGAGCGGGTTGCACGCCTGCAACGAGATATATGAAATGGGATCGGGTTGTATGCCTGCAACAAGAAAGAAATGAAAGTGAATACTGTGTTTTTTTTCCTAATTATTGTTGGCAATTAAATTCTGGTTTCTTTACATTCCTCTTTGGTATTTTGTTGTTATCTGATACCCCCCGTAGCATGCTTTCCCCCTCCCCCTCTTTAACTGTGAATATCTGCTTTTATTTTCCGTTGTATATGATTTAACTGCACAGGTTTATTTGATAGTCGGGTAGCCTCTTCACTACTTCGCCGAGGTTAGGCTAGGTACTTACCATCACATGGGGTCGGTTGTGCTGATACTACACTCTGCACTTGATGGATATAAATTATTCTTATATTTTAATAAAAAAATATAATATTTTAGATATAAAACATGATCAATTTATATCTTATTCTCGCACTTTTTCTAATAATTCTTGCAGGAAAAATAATACATGGAAAAAGAGAAAAAGAAAGAACCTACAATTCAAGGAAGAAGGATACATCCGTGACAACTTCATCTAAGACTACACAAAGTTAATAGATATAAAAGTTATGACAAATTCTCACCAAAATTTCATGGCAAATTGCGATGTCAATTTCTCATCAAGGCCATATGATATATTGATATTATCTTGCAAATTCTCACCAAGGTCTTGTAGAAATTTTCCTATAAATAGGCATATGTTTGTAGAAGAAAGGACATCCCACTTTGTATCCAATTTCCTATCTAGTTTTTTCTAAGTTTCTAAAGAGAAAGAGAAGAGTAATCTTAGTCTTTTCCTCTAGTCTTTCTCTTTGTAGTAAAAATATTCTTAGTCTTTTGAAAGTATTTTTTTTAGCTTTTCTTACTTCATAATGGAGTAATTTCTTTTTGTTGGGATAGTTGATGAAGCTTAATATAATTATAATACTATCTCAATTTCAATACATTCTTGGCCTGAAACTCTATTTACATTTCATAATGTGCTAGAATGATGATTTTTTAATCATTATTATCACATCTACATATTTTATATCTAAGTTATTCTTATGTTAATTTTGTAATTCTCACGGAGCAAAGTTAATATATAATAATTGATGAATATTATATTAGAGTGAAAGTAATTTTTGGTAAGATTATTATTTCAAGTCTGTAATCTTGCTTTCCTCAGTTTTAACTCTCACGGAGGAATTGTTGAAGGCAAGATTATTGATTTTCTAGTAAAAATATTCTCACAATGTTTTTACTACACTTGAGCACAGGATATTAGAGTGAAACTAATTTTCGGTAAGATTATTATGCCAAGTCTGTAATCTTGCTTTCCTTAGTTTTAATTCTTACAAAGGAATTGTTGAAGGCAAGATTATTGATTTTCTAGTAAAAATATTCTCACGAAGTTTTTACTACGCTTGAGCATAATTCAGGCAAGATATTTCAGCTTAATCGTCACTAGTTTTAAATCAATTAGTTGACATAAACTCACGGAGTGTTATTTATTTATTTATTTGTTAGTAAAAAAAATATAATTGTATTAGCAATAAGCAATTATTCTTTAGAGAAATACATATGAAACTGAGATTTTATTGTAATTATATATCAAGTGAATTTAACGATTCCAAACTCTTTTTAAATATAAACTTTTCGGAAGAAATTTCTCTTAATTTATAATTCCAAACACACCTTTCATCAATTTGGTTCTCTCAAATAGTAGTCAAAATATTAAAAGTCCGTAGCTTAGATTATCCAATCTATGTGGGACGATATCATAAACTATACTAGAATTTGACAGAGTACGAGCAGGAAATCCTATACACACAAGCTTCGTCAAATTTTTGGCGTCGTTATCGGGGATTGGCACACATCTACTTTAGATCAAATATTTTATTACTAATTTGAGAATTTATTATTATTGTTAATTTTTCCTTCAAAATGTTATCTCCTACATACTACTATCATAATTGTACTATTATTAGGAGCAATTCTATATAATATTGTAAAAAAGCATATAAAAAAAAGAAAAAAGAAAGAAACCCCTTATAGTTAGTACTTCAACCTACTCTATTTTATATTTTATTATTATATTATTATTGTTAGTATTAACATCTATATAATAGTATAATATATTAGTTTTGTGATTCACAATCTCAATTTTTTTTATTTGTCATTTTTAAGTATATTTTATTATTTATTATTATTATTATAATTGTAAATACTTGTTTTTACTATTCTAGCTCTAAAAGTATCCTTTGTACTATTCTATATTACTATTATAACTATTACTTTTACTATGTTTTTATAAAATAATATTTTATTCAACTTTTTTTTAATTGATAGTACTTTAATCCTTCAACATACTTGATTTATTATTGATTTTTTTCATATAATATAATTAGTATTATATTATTTCTTTTGATGGTTAGTTACAACCTACTGTTTTAGTTAACTATAATATTAACGTACTATTTTTTTAATTCATTTTTAAAACTATCTATTACTATTTTAGGAACTGTCTTTATTTTACTTTAATTTCATATAGTTTATGACCCGCTCTTCTGCAAAAGAGTTGGCCAATTATGATCCTGAAATTAAAAATTTTTGCGATTGTGTAGGAAAGGACAAAAATATCGTCTCAAAACATAACTTGTAACAGAATGGAGCACCAATTAGAAGATGATAATAATCCACTACAAATTCCACCACCAGCTCATGTAGATGAGCAGTTTGATGAAGTGGCGCCAAGACCAGCAAATAGAATCCTAAGGGATTATGCTAGACCTGATCGCTTTAACTGTGAATCTAGTGTTAGGAAACCTCCAATGACAGCCAATAACTTTGAAATCAGGACATGCCTGATTCAAACAATTCAACAGTCTTGCATTTTCACTGGTAATCTAAGTGAAGATCCACATAGTCATTTTATTGACTTATTAGAATTTGTTGAAACCACAAAGTATAATGGAGTACCTCATGAAGCAATTAAGTTAAGGCTATTTCCTTTTTCTTTAAAAGGAGAGGCCAAAACTTGGTTACGAAGTTTGCCTCAAGGTTCTATTACTACATGGACAAATGACTTAGAAATTTTTAAATAAATTCCCCTGCTAAAACAACAAAGTTAAGACAGGATATATCTAACTTTTTACAGACTGACACTGAGTCAGTTTATCAAGCTTGGGAAAGATTGAAAACAATGTTAAGGAAATGTCCACATCATGACATTCCTGGACATATGCAGTTGTACATTTTTTTATCATGGTTTGAAACCATCTTCTAGAAATGTTGTAGATGCAGCTGCAAGAGGTTCCATAACGGGAAAAATCACAGAAGAAGCATTGCAATTGCTTAATGAAATTTCTGAAAATGCCATATAGTGTTCATCTGAGTGTGTAATCATTAAGAAAGCTTCTACAGTAAATCAGGTGGATGTTTTAAATACACTAACACAATAGATTGTTTCTTTGGCACAAAAATTTGAATCTTTTCAGGTAAATACACAATAACCAAGCCAGTTTGAGACTTGTGACTTGTGTGGAGGAAACCATCTAAACCACGAATGTCAAGCAACCAATCAAAATGATGAACAGGTCAATGTCATCGGTGTAATACCCCAAAATATTTTTAAAGTACTTAAGCTATTAAGAAAGTTTATGTGCGCTAATTATATTATTTTGTGCGCAAAGACGGACTATTAATATGATGGATATCAACTGGATATGATAATAAGTGTACGAAGTATATTATAAGTGATTGGGGGTCTAAGGAGAAGCCTAAGTCTAAGCCAAGTTGGAAAATTTCAAGATAGACTAAAATTCTAAATGAGCACACACAAGATCATACTTTGGACGAGCATATCCACATATATATAAGGTGGTATGTGATGCACAACCTATCAAATTAAAGGTCTTTGAGTGTAGTTTCTAATAATTCAAACCGTTCATCATTTGGACATTGGTACAGTAAGTTGTGATTGCTTTACTGAAGGCAGGTAATGCTATGTTTTGGGGCAGAGGCAAATCGTGGTTACCAAATGCGATTTATAAGTCGTATTCAACACCTGCGACTTACCTAGACAGATTACAAAACCCGAGTTTCAGCCATTTTTAACACATTTGGAGCTATGGAGCTCGGATTGAAGCGATTTTTGAGGCAATTTTCACCATACGGATTGGGGTAAGTGATTCTAACTCGATTTTGGTTAAAATACATGAATCTATTGTTGTTTTTATTCTGAAATTAGTGAATTGGGTTGAAAATGGTAGAAATTCTCTATACCTTAGATTTAAGATTTGGAGGTCGATTTGTTGTTTGAATTTAGTAATTTTGGGATGGTGGGACTCGTGGTTGAATGAGCGTTCATATTTTGTAACTTTCGTCATGTCTCATTCCTTATTTGTCTAGATTATTTTTATATGATAATTTGGTGCAATTGCTACTTGACTTTTATGTGAACTCTGTGTTTGTTTGAGTTGCTATTTTTATGGAAATAATTTTCATTATTGATTTTATCTACATACAATTTAAATGAGAAATTTAGTTAATAAGATGAATAAATCTATTTATTTCATAAAGTTGTGAATTAAAAAAAAGTGTTATCCCTTGATGAATTTCTTTTCAGTTCATGTTGTTGAAATTGATATTTGAGTTATAAAGGCTGTAAATCTGTGACGACCCAAAGGGCCATCACTTGCTTTCAGTTGATTTCTATGTCTCCGAGGCCTTGAAAAACTTATTAGAGTCGCCTCGATTTGCGTTTTCAGTTCGGACACGTAGCGGAAAGCTTAAATATGAAACTCTGTGAAAAATTCTAAGTTTTGATGTTGAAATGAATAAATTTGACTTCGGTCAACATTTTAGGTAAACGGACCCGGATCCGTTATTCGACGGTCCCGGAGGGTCCGTAGGAAAAATATGGGACTTGGGCATATGCCCGAAATCGAATTCCGAGGTCCCAAGCCCGAGAAATGAATTTTTAAGTGAAATTGTTTTAAGAAATTATTTAAGGAAACTTGAAGTGAAAACCGATTAGAAAGCAATGGTATCAGGCCCGTATATTGGTTCCGGCGCCCGGTACAGGTCTTATATATGACTTGAGTCATTCCTGTGAATTTGGTTAAAAACGGACGTCGTTTGACGTGATCCGGTCATTAATTGAGAAATTTGATATTTAAAAGAGTTTTGAGAAATTTTATTGATCTTGAGGTTTAATTCGATGCTCGTGATATTATTTTGGTAATTTTTGAGCACACGAATATGTTCGTAGGATGATTTTGAGGTTGTGTATATACTTGGATTGGTGTTTTGAGGGCTCGGGTAAGTTTCGAGTGGGCTCCGGAATGCCTTAGGCTTAAAAAGTCAGATGTTGCAGGTTCAGGAAGTTGCAGTCTCTAAACCCTCTCGTGCGGTCCGCGAGAAATCGTGTGCGACCGCGGAGGGGCCAGTGCGGCCGCGGTCGCCTTTGTGCGGTCCGCGGTAGAGGCTATTGTGACGATCTGGCCAATTGTCTCATGATTTACCACTCCATTTTCCCTTATTTCAGCTTATTTACGCTTCGTTATCTGTGTTTTATGTGATCGGGTTGATTAGTTCGAATTCGGAGAGGATTTGGTAAGAAATGAGACACGTAATTTCTCTTAAGAATGCCTAAGTTGGAAAAGACAACCGGATGTTGACCTATTTGTGAGAAGGATCAGAAATGAGTTCCGATGGTTCAGTTAGCTTCGGGAGGTGATTTGTGACTTAGGAGCGCGATCGGAATGGGTTTTGGAGTTGCAGAGAACATTTAGGCTTAAATTGGCGAAGTTGATATTTTGGCGGTTTCGGTTGATAGGCGAGATTTTGATATAGGGGTCAGAATGGAATTCCGAGAGTGACAGTAGCTTCATTGTGTCATTTGGGATGCGTGTGCAAAATTTTAGGTCATTCGGACGAGATTTGATGGACTTTTCGATCGAAAGCATAATTTAAGAGTTCTTGGAGTTCTTAGGCTTGAATCCTATGTTAAATTGGCGATTGATACTGTTATGAGCATTTCGAAGTTTTGAACAAGTTTGAACGATGTCATGGGATGTGTTGGTACAATTGGTTTGAAGTTCCGGTAGGTTCCGGGATGTTTTAGGCCGAGAATCATAGCTGTAGCAGGTCCAGAAGGGTTGCAGGCCTCGGAACTCACCTGCGTGGTCTGCACCAAAAGGAGTGCGGCTGCGGTATGTGCTAGGCGGACCGCAAAAAATGAAGTGCGGCCGCGGTAGGTGTTGTGCGGACCGCACAAAATGGTGTGCAGCTGCGGTGAAGAACATTTCGCTGGTCCTACTTCAGAAGCTCATATTTTTTGATCTACAAGGAGTTTTGAGATGATTCAAAAAATAAAAGTTGTAGCCCTTCGTGTCGAGTTTCCAGAAAGGTAAAGATATCGCAATTTGGACATCTGTAGCGAAAGTTATGACCAAAATACTAAAGCTTGTCACTGCGGTAGATTTTGTGCGCCCCGCGGAGGTGGAGATCTGTGGGGTAGTCTACAAATACGAGGTTTTGGATTTTATTTGATATTTTGACCTACAGAGCTCAGATTTTGGCGATTTTTCGAAGGTTTTTCAAGAAATTCATCGGGGTAAGTGATTCTAACTCAGATTTGGCTAGAGTACATGAATCTATCATTGAATTCATCATTTAATTCGTGATTTGGGATGGAATTTGGGAAGAAAATTGTGAAATCTTTCAAAAATGTAAAATGATGATTTGAAGAACCAAATGGTATCGGAATTGGATAATTTTCATATGGTTAGACTCATGAGAGTATAAGGATTCGAGTTTTGTGAATTTTGTCAAATTTTGAGATATGGGCCCGGGGGTCGGGTTTGACCAAATTCTAGAATTTTGTGATAATTTGATTGTTTTCGCTTGGGCTTTATTCCCTTAGCCTATTGTGATGTATTCGTTCTGATTTTGGATAGTTTCAACGCGCGTGGAGGCCGATTCGAGGGACAAAGGCATCGCGAGATAGAGATTTAGCTGGTTCGAGGTGAGTAATGATTGTAAATGATGCTCTGAGGGTTTGAAACCCTGATTGCACATCGTAGTGCTATATTGAGGTGAGACACGCGCTCGATGATGAGCGTGGGGTCTTTTACTACTGGGGATTGAAACTTAGTCCGTCCCGACTGATGATTTTACCGCATATTTGACTGAAACATATTTGTTATCATCATGATTGGGGCTAATTTCCATATTTGGGCTTCGTGCCAACTATTTGAACCCTTTGGGGATTTTGACTGATTTTTCCTCACTATACTTGTTAAAATTCGTATCCTCGGTCATATTTCGCTCTGTTTTAAGCGATTCGAGCCAGTTTTGTCATACTATTCCTAACTAAGAGGAATTTGTGGGCTGAGATCCCTATCTTCTATTATTGTGCCCGAGAGGCTGTGAGGTTAATGACTGAGAGGGGCTGAGAACCCAATGGTGAGGATATTATATATGTTATGGATCGGGCTGCACGCCGCAACAATACTTATATGGATCGGGTTTCACGCCGCAGCACTATAGCGTTTGGGCTGTAGGAGCCCCTCCGGAGTCTGCACTCCCCCAGTGAGCACAGTCGACTATCTTTATGGATCGGGCTGCACACCGCAGCGATGTACGGATCGGGCTGCATGCCGCAGCGGTTATTCTGATTTCTGTTATTATGAGAGATATATGGGTCGAGAGCTGAGAATGAGCACCAAGTGATGAGAGTTAGCCCGAGGAGATGATACTGTTCTGAGTGATTGACATTGTGCTCGAGGTGTGGATTTCTGCTTGTTATTTACCTGCTAGATTTCTGTTTTACCTGATTTATAGAGATTTCACTTGGTGTCTTCACTGATTTACTGCTTTAAGTGATTTTTACTGCTTGATATAGAATTACTTTGTGCCTTTACATATTTTCTTGCTTTCAGTCATTATTTATAATTATTACTCACTAAGTCGGAGTACTCACATTACTCCCTGCACCGTGTATGCAGATTCAAGCATCATAGAGTCCGCTCCTGAGTGTTGATCCTCCTAGTCCAGTCAGTGTTTTTGGTGACTACGAGGTAGTTGTTGGCATTCGTAGCCCCATGCCTCCCTTGTCTTACTATTTTCATGTCCTTGAACTTCTATATCAGATTTCGTATGTAGTAAACCGGTATCTAGATTTATTAGTTGCTCATGACTTGTGACACCCCTGTTTGGGCTATGTCGGGATGGTTTCTACTGTTGTTATCGTTACTTCCACAAAGTATGGTTATTATATCATATTTGAGAACTATTTATGGTATTTAACTGTTTAAATGAGGTGTTGTGCTTTGGTCTGGCTAGCCTTGTCTTCATGAGAGGGCCCATCACGACCGGGTTCGGGGTTAGGGTCATGACAGCTGTGCGGCCGTAGTCGCCTTTGTGCGGTCTGCCCAGGGTGCTGAACTGCAGGTCTTCAGTGTGGGGCCAGCACGGCCGCAGTTGCCTTTGTGCGGTCCGCTGTGGAGGCTGTACGGTCGCGGTCCATTTGATGCGGTCCGCACTGGGGGTGTGAGAGGGGTATAAATAAACGGGAATTTCAGTTATTTTTCACTTTTCAAAACCCCAAAACATAAGAGGCGATTTTTCAAACAACCTTTCTTCTCCAAAACGTTGGTAAGTGATTTCTAACTCATTTTCTTCACTCCTTAACTTCTTTTAACATGATTTCAACTTCAAATCAAAGATTTTCATGGGGGAAATTGGGTGTTTTGGGTAGAACCTAGGTTTTCTAAAATTGGGGATTTGGACCTCAATTTGAGGTCCGATTTCAAAACAAGTTATATATTTGGATTCGTGGGGGAATGGGTAATCGGATTTTGGTCCAAACCTCGGGTTTCGACCACGTGGGACCGGGGTGATTTTTGACTTTTGGGTAAAACTTTAGAAAACTTATTTTCATGCATTAGGGTTGATTCATTTAGCACTTATTGATGTAATTAAGTAACTTGTGACTAGATTCGAGCGGATTGGTGGTGGAATCGAAGGGTAAAGCTATAATTGAGACTTGAGTGGTGTTCAAGGCATCGAGGTAAGTGTTTGGTCTAATCCTAGTTTGAGGGATTATGAGTTGAGTCATACTTGCTACTTGCTTCTTGTTGAGTACGACGTATAGGCATGGTGACGAGTATCTATACGTTGGTGTCAAGCATGACCGTGGGTCTTACATTGGAAGTTGTTGAGTGTCCTTGAATGACACTGTGTATGCTTTAATTAATGATCTTCTATGATCGAGCATTTCCATTAATTGAACTGAGTATCAGCTAAGTGAGATTGGTTATAGCTGATTCTCCCTTGCGGGGATGACTATTTCGATATCGTTGTTCCCTTGCCGGGAAATTATTATATCACTTATGTTCCCTTGTCGGGATTTCTTGTGATTGTGTGATGAACTGTAAATAGGAGCAGGTGGTACGCCTACCACAAGATATAATGAAATGGGTGCAGGTGGTACGCCTACCATAAGATAATAAAATGGGAGCGGGTGGTACGCCTACCACAAGATATTATGAAATAGGAGCGGGTGGTACGCCTACCACAAGATATTATGAAATGGCAGCGGGTGGTACGCCTACCACAAGATATTATGAAATGGGAGTGAGTGGTACGCCTACCACAAGATATGAGAAATGGGAGCAGGTTGCACGCCTGCAACAGGATGGAAACTGAAAGTAAAAGTTGTCTTTACTTCTCTTTATCTGTGTTAGAAGTTATATTGTTAGCTTCCTCGTTATTTTTTGTTATTTTGTTTTGTCAGCTACCCCCGAAGCTTGTTCACCTTCCCCAGTTTTAATTGCTTATTACTTGTTACTTTCTGTCATATGTTATATAACTACACAGGTTTATCTGGAGTCTGGTCCTAACCTCGTCACTACTTCGTCGGGGTTAGGTCAGTCATTTACTAGCACATAGGGTCGGTTGTGCTGATACTACACTCTGCACTGTGTGCAGATCCCGGAGTAGCTTTTGGACAGTAGTTGGAGGGCTTTCTTCAGTCCACTCGGAGACCCAAGGTAGATCTGTAGGCGTCCGTAGGCCCTGGCATCTCCCTCTATCTCTATTTCCTATTTCATTTCCTTTGTTCAGAAAAGTGTATTGCATTTCTTCAGACCATATATGTAGAAACTCTTAGACGGTCTGTGACACTGTGATACCAGGTTTTGGGGTATTTGAGGTTTTAAAAGTTGTAATAGACGTAGCCTTCAGATATTTCATGGTTATCTTCCGCTTAATTATTTAAGTTCTGTTGTTTTATGTTATTGCACGTAATTGTTAAAAGGAAGTAATTTGGTAAGGAATTAGGTAGTTAAGGGTTGGCTTGCCTAGCTCTCATCAGTAGGCGCCATCACAATTCCCGAGGGTGGGAAGTGCGGGTCGTGACAAAATCATATTGAGGCGAAGTGTTAAATTGTGAAATATTATTTTGTTGAGTTTTCACTCCCAAATATTTTGTTAGAATTTTTGTGCGCATTATGACCGAGCTGTGAGCTTCTTATTGTGGAAAAATAATGTATTGTTGATTTATGTGGCAAGTTGTAATATTTGGGCACCTGATGTGCAATTTGTGATATGTTGTAATATTTGAGCACTTGACGTGAAACTTGTGATATGTTATAAGATTTGAGCACTGGATGTGAAATTTGTGATATGTTGTAATATTTGAGCACTTGATGTGCAATTTGTGATATGTTTTGATAAGTGATCACTTGAGGTGCAAGTTGTATTATGCTGCGATAATTGGGCATTTGAGGTGCAAGTTGTATTATGTTGTGATATTTGGGCACTTGAGGTGCGATTTGTAAAATATTGTGATATTGATACGCATGCGGTGATATAAGGCCATGGTGTTGAAACGCATGCGGTGAGACAAGGGTGGCTTGAAACGCGTGGCTAGTAGGGGAACTACTAGAAGTCATGCGGTGTGATAAGGGTGGCTAAAATGCGGGATGCTATTTCGGGGAAAAATATTTTCTTTAAAATTATATGTGAAGGCTCCCGCGGTGATATACGGAAATGAGATATTGTGAATTTATTTATGATTTGGGACTACGAGGCGGTACCTCGGGAGTTCCCTGTTGATATTTCTTTGTTTATGTTCTTGTGTTTGGTGATTTTGTTTCATTAATATATAAAATCTTATCTTCTTTCGTGATGTACTAGTTGACATTATTATTATTATTATGTGTTTTGTGCTCCTTGTTGCATTGTGTTGGCTTTGACTTTTTAGTACGAGACTTTGAAGATTTATATTTTTGGTTTTTAGTGATTTTCAATGATTAAGTTGTTTTAAATAAAAGAAATTACTATTATGTTTTAAAATAATAAGTTTTACATCCAAATCAATATTTTATATGATGCTTTAATTTAAGTGTAATGTCATTTTCTTCACTCAAACTATTTGTAAAGTAAATTGATCGTGCATATTTTTTTATATATTGATATTTTTGGCACGTGAGTTGTCCGTGCAGTTGTGATACAAATATGGGCACGAGGTGCCATGAAGATATGAAAGTGGTCTGAGGCCCGTATTATGAAAAATATGAAGGTGGGCTGAGACCCGTATTTTTATGATTATGAAATGAGGTGTCACAATGTGACTTTTATTTGAAAGAATTATATTCAAAATATTATTTCAAAGAATTAGATTCGAAAGATATTTATTTGAAGGAAGTATATTCGAAATATATGTATTGGTGAGTATTATATTCTAAAGATTATTATTTGGAAAACTTTTAGATGAAAGATGTGTAATTGAAGGATTTGATTAAATGGTTGTACTTGTAATCATAATTTGTTGAGAAATATTTATGGTGTTCTTGTTGTCCTGCTATGTATGTCACTTGTTGATTATGAAAGATTTGTAATTGAAGGACTTGATTAAATGGTTGTACTTGTATTCATTATTTATTGAGCAATATTTTTGGTGTTCCTGTTGTCCTGCTGTTTATATCACTAGTTGATAATTGTTGCTATCATTGCTATTTGTTTCCTATTATTTTAGTATGCTATATTGCACAGGTTATTAGATGTATCTTGACTGTACCTCATCACTACTCCACCGAGGTTAGTCTTGATACTTACTGGGTACCGATGTGGTGTACTCATACAACACTTTTGTATATTTTTTATGTATAGAGCCAGGTATTGGAGATATAAGACTCGGACAGAGTTAGAGTGTGATCGTAAGGATTCAAGGTAGGGCTGTTTAGTCATCGCAGTCCCTTGGAGTCTTTCCCTCATATTGTACTGTTAATTATTATTCGAGCAGTAATGTATATTTAATTTCCTTCAAATCATTTCATGTATTAAGTTAGAGTTCGTGACTCAGTACTACCAGTCTTGGGAGTTTGTATCTTTATTTTTGCTGTTGCTTTCGATTATCCTTTAAAAGAAATAGCTTGAATTGTTATTATAACCGGCTTACTTAGTCTTAGATACTAAGTGCCATCACGACTCATATGGTGGGATTTTGGGTCATGACAATCGGATACAAGCCGTATCCTTTTGGAAGTCCATTAGCACAAAATAATCTAAGATTCCAATGGAGCAATGCAAATGGTGCTGAAAACTCTCAAAACTACCAAAAGCAACAGGTACAGAGTCCACCTGGATATCAAAATCAAAATCGTGGACAACACAATTGCAGGCCTTATCTGCATGCAACTCCATATCAGTAAAGGCCTCAACAAGTCCATCCAAGTCTTGATGACCTTTTGTACAAGTATATTAAGGTTACTGATGAAAAAATGGAAAGTCAAAATTCAGCTCTAAAAAATCTTGAAATTCAGTTAATCCAATTGGCAACTCTTGTGACTGAAAGGATTCAAGGTCCTTTACCGAGCAATATAGAGAAAAATCCAAAAGAACACCTTAAGACCATTGCCTTACGGTCAGGTATGACTCTTGATGAACCCTATGCAAACAAACAAGAAAAGAATCAATCAGAACAACAAGTAGGCAAGGGTGAAAAGGGCGAGACACCCTCTCAACCATCACAAGAGAAAAAAGCCAAGAAAAAAGAAGAACAAAATTCTAAAAATTTGACTTCTTCCCTGTTAAAATTCCTTTCCCACAAAAGATGAAAAGAGAAAAACTTGATAATCAATTTGCAAAGTTTTTGGAGATTTTAAAACAAATTCACATTAACATTACTTTTACTGATGCTTTATTGCAAATGTCTTCGTATACCAAATTTTTTAAAAAAAAATTATCAAGCAAAAGGAAATTGGAAGAAGTTTCTGTGGTAATGCTTACTGAAAAATACAGTGCTATACTTCAAAAGAAGCTACCACAAAAATCCGATGACCCAGGTAGTTTTTGTCATGACCCCAAAAACCGGTCGTGATGGTGCCTATCACATTACTAGGCAAGCCAGACCAATTATAGACCACAACCCATTTTCATTTTAAATAAATCATTTGCTAACACGGTTTAATTACCAATTATCATAATAAGTGTTTAAAACAACAAGATAGATATGCGGAAGTCAACAAGACATAGAAACTACACAACCCACACTGATCTGGTGTCACAAGTCTAGAGCCTCTAATACAAGTCTGAACAACCTACTACAAAGATAGTCTAGGAATGCAGAAAAATAATAAGATAGAAGGGAGAAATCGGGGTTGCAAATGCCATGCAGCTACCTCGAAATCCCCGGCAATTGCTGAACTACTAAAAAGCTCTCACTAGGCCTTTAGGGCACCTGGATCTGCATGCAAGGTGCAAGGGGTAATGTGAGTACTCCGATCCAGTGAGTAATAAAGATAAATAATGATTGAAGGTAAGAAACCACATATACACAGGGTATTCTATAATGAAGCAATTAAATAGGTAATTTCTAAGCAGTAAACCAATGAAAAGCAAAATAAAGTACTTCTACAACAAATAGATAGGTAATTGACAGACAGTTATGATAAAGTAAACACATAGAAATTCGCCCCTCGGGCACAGCATCAACAATTTCCGCCCCTCAAGCACAATCTCACATCACAATGGGTACTCGCGCTCACTGGGGTGTGCAGACTCCGGGAGGGGCCCCTTATGGCCCAAATGCAATATCAAGTCATCTCATGGCATCAAACTCGGCCTCATATCAGTCAAGTCACCTCGTGGCGTATATATCTTAGGCCCTCGGCCTCATAAACAATATCAACAAGCCACCTCGTGGCGTACATATCTCAGGTCCTCGGCCTCAATCAGTATCAGTGTTTCCACACAACTAGGCCCTCGTCCTTACTCAGTAAAAAATACTCACAAGCCCCTCGGGCAATAGTAAAACAGTATTTCTCAGCCCAAAACATCATTTAAAATATTATTTAAGTCTCAAAATTGAGTAAAATTGGCTGAGTAGTAAAACAGTGGAAAATAATGTGACTGAGCTCAAGTAATAAGTCAAACAGTTTGGAAATGGTAATAAAATTCCCCGAAGGGTTCAAATAGTTGGCACGAAGCCCAAATATGGCAATCAGCCCAAAGCATGACGAAAGCAAACAAGTTTCAGTCAAATACGCGGTAAAATCATCAATCGGGACGGACCATGTCACAATCCCCAATAATACACGACCACACACTCGTCGTCAAGTGTGTGCCTCACCTCAATATAGCACTACAATGTGCAATCCAGGGTTTCAAACCCTCAGAGCATCATTTACAATCATTACTCACCTCGAACCGGCTAAATCTCTAGCTCGTGATGCCTTTTCCCACCAAATCGGCCTCCACGCGCGTCGAATCTATCCAAAATTAGAACAAATATGTCACAATATACTAAGGGAACAAAGCCCAAGTGAGAACAATCAACAAAGTGCACGATTCCCGAAATTACCAAAACCCGAGCCCTGAGCCCACGTCTCGGAATCGGGTAAAATTTACAATTTCAGAATCCTCGTACCCTCACGAGTCTAACCATACCAAAATTATCCAATTCCTGTACCATTTGGTTCTTCAAATAATCATTTTATATTTTTGGAAGATTTCACAAATATTCTTTCCAAATTCCATCCCAAATCATGAATTAAATGGTGAATTCAATGATAGATTCATGTATTCTAGCCAAATCTGAGTTAGAATCACTTACCCCAATGAATTTCTTCAAAAACCTTCGAAACATTGCCAAAATTCGAGCTCTCTAGGTCAAAATATCAAATAAAACCCAAAACCTCGTATTTATAGAGTACCCCACAAATTTCCACCTCCGCGGACCGCACAAAATCGACCGCGGTCCGCACAAAAACAACTGCGGCCGCACAAGCTTTCCTCTGTAGTGATAGGCTTTCATATTTTGGCCATAACTTTCTCTACAGATATCTAAATAGCGATATCTTTAATTTTCTGGAAATTAAACACGAAGGGCTACAATTTTCATTTTTGAATCATCTCAAAATTCCTTGTAGATCAAAAGATATGAGCTTCCGAAGTAGGACCAGTGAAATGCTCCCCGCCGCGGCCGCACTGCATTTTGTGCGGTCCGCACAACACCTACCGCGGCCGCACTTCATTTTGTGCGGTCCGCACAGCACATACCGCGGCCGCGCTTCTTTTTGTGCGGACCGCGCGGGTGGGTTCCGAGGCCTGCAACCTTTCTGGACCTGCTACAACCATGATTTTCGGCCTAAAATATCCTGAAACCTACCCGGAACTCCCAGAACTTCAAACCAATTGTACCAACACATCCCATGACATCGTTCAAACTTGTTCAAAACTTCGGAACGCTTATAACAACATCAATAACCAATTTAACATAGGACTCAAGCCTAAGAACTCCGAGAACTCTTAAATTATGCTTTTGATCAAAAAGTCTATCAAATCTCGTCCGAATGACCTAAAATTTTGCACGCACATCCTAAATGACACAACAAAGCTACTGTCA
This sequence comes from Nicotiana tabacum, assembly GCF_000715075.1. Lineage (NCBI taxonomy): Eukaryota > Viridiplantae > Streptophyta > Magnoliopsida > Solanales > Solanaceae > Nicotiana > Nicotiana tabacum. The sequence continues at coordinate 130,148,479 of NC_134095.1, forward strand.
CTCTCGGAATTCAATTCTGACCCTATATCAAAATCTCGCCTATCATCCGGAACCGCCAAAATATCAACTTCGCCAATTTAAGCTTAAATCTTTTCTACAACTCCAAAACTCATTCTGATCGCGCTCCTAAGTCAAAAATCACCTCCTGAATCTAACCAAACCATCGGAACTCACTTCCAAGCCTTCTAACACATAAGTCAACATTCGGTTGACTTTTCCAACTTAAGCCTTCTTAAAAGAGACTAAGTGTCTCAAACTTCACTAAACTCATTCCGGACTCGATCTGACCACTCCGATACCAAAAAAATACGGATAACGAGGCATAAAGAAGCTGAAATGGGGGAAACGGAGCGGTAACTCATGAGACGACTAGCCGGGTCGTCACATCCTCCCCAACTTAAATAAATGTTCGTCCTTGAACGAGTCAAAAAACATACCTGAAGCCTCAAACAGGTGAGGATATCTACTCCGCATCTCCCGCTCGGTCTCCCAGGTAGCCTCATCCACGAGCCGACCTCTCCACTGCACTTTCACTGAAGCTATATCCTTTGACCTCAACTTCCGAACCTGACGACCCAAAATAGCTACTAGCTCCACATCATAGGTCAGATCATCATCTAACTGAACCGTGCTGAAATCCAAAACATGAGACAGATCCCCAATATGCTTCCGGAGCATAGAAACATGAAATACCGGATGCATATTCGATAAGCTGGGTGGCAAAGCAAGCTCATAAGCCACCTCCCCAATCCTCCGAAGCATCTCAAAAGGCCTAATGAACTGAGGACTCAATTTCCCTTTCTTCCCAAATCTCATAACACCCTTCATGGGTGAAATCTTCAACATAACCTTCTCTCCGACCATGTAGGACACATCTCGAACCTTCCTATCAGCATAACTCTTTTTCCTCGATTGCGCTGTATAAAGCCTCTCCTGAATCACCTTCACCTTCTCCAAAGCATCCTGTACCAAATCAGTCCCTAATAGCTTGACCTCACTGGGCTCGAACCAACCAACTGGAGATCTGCACCGCCTCCCATACAAAGCCTCATATGGAGCTAGTTGAATACTCGAGAGGTAGCTATTGTTATAAGCAAACTCTACAAGTGGTAGGAACTCATCCCATGACCCTCTGAAATCAATAACACAAGCACGCAACATGTCCTCCAATATCTAAATAGTATGGTCGGACTGCCCGTCCGTCTGAGGATGAAAAGCTGTGCTCAACTCAACTTGAGTACCCAACTCTCTCTGCACGGCTCTCCAAAACTGCAACGTAAACTGAGTACCTCTATCTAAAATGATGGAAACCGTAATGCCATGCAAACGAAAAATCTCCCGGATATAAATCCCTGCCAACCGTTTGAAGAATAGAAAGTACACACAGGAATGAAGTGCGCGGACTTGGTCAGCCGATCCACAATTACCCAAATAGCATCGAACTTACTCAAAGTTTGTGGAAGTCCAACAACAAAGTCCATAGTGATACTCTCCCACTTCCACTTAGGAATATCCATCTGTTGTAGCAAGCCACCAGGTCTCTGATGCTCATATTTCACCTGCTGACAATTGAGACACCGAGCTACAAATCCCACAATATCTTTCTTCATTCTTCTCCACCAATAGTGCTGCTTCAAATCCTGATACATCTTCGTGGCACCCGGATGAATAGAATACCGCGAGCTATGGGCCTCCTCCAGAATCAACTCCCGAAGCCCATCCACATTGGGCACGCAAATTCGGCCATGCATCCTCAACACCCCATCATCACCGATGGTCATATCTCTAGCATCGTCATGTTGAACTCTGTATTTAAGGACAAGCAAATGTGGATCATCATATTAGTGCTCTCTGATGCAATCATGTAATGAAGACCGAGAAACAACACATGCCAATACCCAACTAGGCTCCGAAATGTCTAATCTCACAAACTGATTGGCCAAGGCCTAAACATCAACTGCAAGAGGTCTCTCCCCAACTGGAATATATGCCAAACTCCCATACTCACCGCCTTTCGGCTCAAAGCATTGTCCACCACATTGGACTTTCCCGGATGGTACAATATAGTGATATCATAATCCTTAAGCAACTCCAACCATCTCCGCTGCCTCAAATTAAGATCCTTTTGCTTGAACAAATGTTGAAGACTGCGATGATCAGTGAACACCTCACAAGATACACCATACAAGTAATGCCTCCAAATCTTCAATGCATGAACTATGGCAGCCAACTCCAAATCATGAACGGGGTAGTTCTTCTCATAGGGATTCAACTGATAAGAAGCATAAGCTATAACTCTACCCTCCTACATCAACACACAACCAATCCCAACTCTCAAAGCATCACAATACATGGTATATGAACCTGAAGCTGATGGAAAAACCAACACTGGAGTTGTGGTCAAAGCTGTCTTGAGCTTCTGAAAGCTCTCCTCTCACTCGTCCGACCATACAAATGTAGCACCCTTCTGAGTCAACTTGGTCAAGGGCGATGCGATAAATGAGAATCCCTGAACAAATCGGAGATAATAGCCTGCCAAACCAAGAAAACTTCGAATCTCTGTGGCTGAGGATGGTTTGGGCCAACTCTGAACCGTCTTTATCTTCTTTGGATCAACCTGAATACCCTCGATGGACACCACGTGCCCCAAGAAAGCCACTGAACCAAGCCAAAAGTCACACTTGGAGAATTTTGCATAAAGTTTCTCCTCCCTCAATCTCTACAATACAACTCTCAAATGCTCCGCGTGCTCCTCCTGACTACGCGAATACACCAGAATATCATCAATGAAGACTATGACTAATGAATCGAGATAAGGCTGAAACATGTTGTTCCTCAAATGCATGAACATTGTTGGGGCATTGGTCAGCCCAAAAGACATCACCAAGAACTCATAATGACCATATCAGGTCCTGAAAACCGTCTTAAGAATATCCAAGTCCCTGATCTTCAACTGGTGATAACCTGAATGGAGATCAATCTTGGAGAACACCCTCGCTCCCTGAAGCTGGTCAAATAAATCATTAATGCGAGGCAAATGACACTTGTTCTTAACTATTACCTTGTTCAATTGCATATAATCAATGCACATTCTTATTGTGCCATCCTTCTTCTTTACAAATAGAACCGATGTACCCCAAGGTGACACACTAGGCCGAATGAACCCCTTATCTAGCAGTTCCTGAAGCTGATCCTTCAATTCCTTCAACTCCGCTAGTGCCATACGATACGGCGGAATAGAAATGGGTTGCATTCCCAGCACCAAGTCAATACCAAAATCAATATCCCTGTCCGGTGGCATTCCCGGCAGGTCTGCAGGAAACACATCAGGAAAATCCCTCACAACTTGAACAGAATCAATACTGGGAGTCTCAGCTCCAACATCCCTCACAAACGGTAGGTATGAAAGACAACTCTTCCCAACCATACGCTGGGCTCTCAAGAAAGATATCACTCTACTAGGAATGTAATCAGTCACACCTCGCCACTCGATCCATGGCACACCCGACATAGCCAATGTGACTGTCTTAGCATGACAGTTTAGAATAGCATGACACGGAGATAACCAATCCATGCCCAAAATGACATCAAAATCCACCATGGTCAATAGTAATAGATCCATTCGGGTTTCCATACCCCTAATAGTCATGACACATGACCGGTACACACGGTCTACAACAGTATCGCCCACCAGGGTAGATACATGAACAGGTAAAGCAAGAAACTCACGGGGCATATCCAAATAATGAACAAAATATGATGACATATAAGAAAAGGTGGAACCGGGATCAAATAATATAGAGGCATCTCTGTGGCAGACTAAAACAATACCTGTGATAACAACATCTAAAGCAATAGCATCGGGTCTGCCTGGGAGTGCATAGAAACGGGCCTGACCGCCCCCTGATTGACCTCCCCCTCTTGGGCAACCCCTGGCTGACTGACCTCCACCCCTAGCTGGCTGAGCGGGTGGTGGTGAAGAAACTGGTGCTGAAGCTAAAGACTGAACCCTCTACTGGGACGAACTAGCAACACGACGAGGATACTGCCTCCACATGTGGTCTATCTCGCCACACTTATAACAACTCCCAAGTGCTGGAGAAGGGAACTGAAGGAAACCCCTCGCAATGGAGTGACTAGCAAATGCGCTCGGCATAGAAGAACCCTGAGCCGATGGGGCACGAGATAAACTATGAACTAGGAGGGCGCTGAGTGATGACTAGCCTTGCTACTATCCATGATGACCATGACCTGAAGATGCCCCACGATAACCTGGGTGGGCGGACTGAACAGGCCTAAATGAACGGCCTCTACCATGCTAAAACTGGCCCCTCGAAGGAGCACCACTATAACTACCCTCTCCTCGAGGCCTCTTGGCCTTCCTCTCCTCTCGCTCCTGACGGCGAACATTATCAATCTCCCGGGCGATATCAACAACCTCCTTGAAGGTAGCACTCTTTACTCTCTCTCTGGTCATAAGAATATGGAGCTGAGTAAGACCATCAACAAACCTCCTGATCCTCTCTCGATCTGTCGAAATCATCCAGATGGCATGGCAAGCCAACTCAGAAAACCTCGACTCATATTGTGACACAGTCATATCCCCCTGTCGTAACCACTCAAACTGTCTACGCAGCTCCTCTCTACGGGACTGTGGTACATACTTCTCCAGGAAGAGAATGGAGAACTGCTGCAAAGTACGGGGCGCTACACCAATAGGCCTACGCCTCTCATACGCCTCCCACCAAGTGAAGACAGCCCCCGAGAACTGAAAGGTGGTAATGCCACACTGCTAGACTTAAGAATCCCTATTGTACGAAGCATCTTCTAGCACTTATATAAGAAACCCCGGGCATCCTCGGCCTCTGCTCCACTAGAAGTCGAAGGCTGGAGTCTACCAAACCTCTCAAGTCGAAGCTGCTCATCATCCAGCATAACGGGTACTATAAACTCCTGAGCTGGTGCAGCCGGCTGGGCTGGAGGTGCCCCCGGTGTCTGAAATCCCTGCACTACCTGCTCAGGTGTGCGAGTAGCGTGGGTCTGATTGCCTCCCCCGGCCTGTGAAGTAGCTGTTTGTAGTGGCTGAAACTGCCTAAGCCAGGCCAGTGCAAACTGATAAGATCTGTGCCAAGGCCTCCTGAAGACCCGGAATCATGATGGGCACAGCTGGTGCCTGAACTGGTGCTGTTGGAGCATCCATAGCTGGAGCCTGATCCTGAGCTAGGGCGGCTGGTGGGTCTACAGGTGTTGCCCTTGCTTCTCTGCCTCTGCCACGACCACGACCGCGTCCACGGCCTCTGGTGGCCTCCGCTGGTGGCACTGGTGGTCGTCCACCCCATCTAGTAGCTCCTGTCCTCACCATCTATGAGAGAATAAAATAACGGAAGTTTAGTACTTGGATCAACAAGTTCGCACGATAGGAATTTCAAGAATATGAAGTTTTTCCTAAAGGTTCCGCAGCCTCTCGAGGATAAATACAAATGTCTCCATACCGATCTGTGAGACTCTACTAAATAGGCTCATGACTCGTGAGACCTATGTAACCTAGGCTTTGATACCAACTTGTCACGACACCAAATACCGGTCATGATGGTGCCTATCTCATTACTAGGAAGCCGGACCAATTATAAACCACAACCCATTTTCATTTTAAATAAATCATTTGCTAACACTATTTAATTATCAATTATCATAATAAGTGTTTAAAACAGCAAGATAGATATGCGGAAGTCAACATGAAATAGAAACTACACAGCCCACACTGATATGGTGTCGCAAGTCTAAAGCCTCTAATACAAGTCTAAACAACCTACTACATAGATAGTCTAGGAATGTGGAAAAATAATAAGATAGAAGGGAGAAATTGGAGTTGCGGATGCCATGCAGTTACCTCGAAATCCCCGACAATTGCTGAACGACTGAAAAGCTCTCACTAGGCCTCTAGGGCACCTAGATCTGCATGTAAGGTGCAATGAGTAATGTGAGTACTCCAACCCTATGAGTAATAAAGATAAATAATGACTGAAGGTAAGAAAACACGTATACACAGGGTATTCTATAATGAAGCAATTAAATAGGTAATTTGTAAGGAGTAAACCAATGAAAAGCAAAATAAAGTACTTCTACAACAAATAGACAGGTAATTGACAGACAGTTATGATAAAGTAAACACATAGAAGTTCGCCCCTCGGGCACAACATCAAATATTTCTGCCCCTCGGGCTCAATCTCACATCACAATGGGTACCCGCGCTCACTGGGGGTGTGCAGACTCCGGGAGGAGCCCCTTATGACCCAAGCGCAATATCAATCCATCTCGTGGTATTAAATCTAGGCCCTCGGCCTCATATCAGTCAAGCCACCTCGTGGCGTATATATCTCAGGCCCTCGACCTCATAAAAAATATCAACAAGCCATCTTGTGGCATACATATCTCAGGCCCTCGGCCTCAATCAGTATCAGTGTTTCCTCACAACTAGGCCCTCGGCCTTACTCAATCAAAAATACTCACAAGACCCTCGGGCAATAGTAAAACAGTATTTCTCAGCCTAAAGCATCATTTAAGTCTCAAAATTGAGTACAATTGGCTGAGTAGTAAAACAATGGAAAATGACGGGACTAAATTCAAGTAATAAGTCAAATAGTGAGGAAATGGTAATAAAAATCCCCGAAGGGTTCAAATAGTTGGCACAAAGCCCAAATATGGCAATCAGACCAGAGCATGATGAAAGCAAACAAGTTTCAGTCAAATACGTGGTAAAATCATCAATCAGGACGGACCAAGTCACAATCCCCAATAGTACACGACCCAACACTCATCATCAAGCATGTGCCTCACCTCAATATAGCACTACGATGTGCAATTCAGGGTTTCAAACCCTCAGAGCATCATTTACAATCATTACTCACCTCGAACCGGCTAAATCTCTAGCTCATGATGCCTTTTCCCCCCAAATAGGCCTCCACGCACCTCGAATCTATCCAAAATCAGAACTAATACGTCACAATATGCTAAGGCAACAAAGCCCAAACGAGAACAATTAACAAAGGTCATGATTCCTGAAATTACCAAAACTCGAGCCCCACTCCCACATCTCGAAATCGGGTAAAATTTACATTTTCAGAATCCTCATACCCTCACGAGTCTACCCATACCAAAATTATCCAAATCTGGTACCATTTGGTCCTTCAAATCATCATTTTATATTTTTGGAGGATTCCACAAATTTTCTTCCCAAATTCCATCCCAAATCACGAATTAAATGGTGAATTCAATGATAGATTCATGTATTCTAGCCAAATCTGAGTTAGAATCACTTACCCCGATGAATTTCTTGAAAAACCTTAGAAAAATCGCCAAAATCTGAGCTCTCTAGGTCAAAATATCAAATAAAACCCAAAACCTTGTATTTATAGAGTACCCCACAAATTTCCACCTCCGTGGACCGCAAAAAATCGCCCGCAGTCTGCACAAAAACGACCGCGGCCACACAGGCTTTCCTCTGCAGTGATAGACTTTAGTATTTTGGCCATAACTTTCTCTACATATATCCCAATTGCAATATCTTTATCTTTCTGGAAACTAGACACGAAGATCTACAACTTTTGTTTTTGGATAATTGCAAAATTCCTTGTAGATCAAAAGATATGATCTTCCGAAGTAGGACCAGTGATATGCTCCCCACCGCGGCCGCATTGCATTTTGTGCGGTCCGCACAGCACCTACCGCGGCCGCACTTCATTTTGTTCGGTCCACACAGCACAAACCACGACCGCACGTCTCTTTGTGCGGACCGCGCGGGTGGGTTCCGAGGCCTGCAACCCTTCTGGACCTGCTACAGCTATGATTTTCGGCCTAAAACATCCCGGAACTCCCGGAACATCAAACCAATTGTACCAAAACATCCCATGACATCGTTCAAACTTGTTCAAAACTTCGGAATGCTCACAACAATATCAATCACCAATTTAACATAGGATTCAAGCCTAAGAACTCCAAGAAATCTTAAATTATGTTTTCGATCAAAAATCTATCAAATCTCGTCCGAATGACCTACAATTTAGCACACACAACCCAAATGATACAACAAAACTAATGTCACCCTCGGAATTCCATTCCGACCCCTATATCATAATCTCGCCTATCAACCGGAACCGCCAAAATATCAACTTCACCAATTTAAACTTAAATCTTCTCTACAACTCCAAAACCCATTCTGATCGCGCTCCTAAGTCACAAATCACCTCCCGAAGCTAACCCAACCATCGGAACTCACTTCCGAGCCTTCTAACGCATAAGTCAACACCCAGTTGACTTTTCCAACTTAAGCCTTCTTGAAAGAGACTAAGTGTCTCAAACTTCATCAAACTCATTTCGGACTCGATCCGACCAACCCGATACCACAAAAACACGGATAACGAAGCATAAAGAAGCTGAAATGAGGGAAACGGAGTGGTAACTCAAGAGACGACTGGCCGGGTCATCACAGTTTTACCGTTCCATGTACACTGGGAGGAGTACACATGTCACGACCCTACACCTGGACCCGATCGTGATTGCGCCTCTTATGAAGACAACGCCAGCCAATTAAACCCAATTTACTTTTTAAATAGTTAAACAACATAAAATTAGTCTAAAACATGATTTAGCAAACTAAGTAGCGGATAATATCAATAAAGTGCGGAAGTACAACCCAACACAGCCCTATCCGGGGTGTCACTAGTCATGAGAATCTATAAGTCAAAATACATTCCACTAAGTCTATAAACTAGTAAACTGTCTTAAAAGAAAGATAGAACTAATAAATGAGTAGAGACACGAGGCTGCGGATGCCAAGAAGCTACCTCGTGAGCTCTGAATGTCCGCTTGAAGCTGGAGGGATTAGCACTCGAGAGCGGAACCAGCTACGCCTGAATCTGCACACAGGGTGTAAGGAGTAAAGTGAGTACTCCAACTTAGTGAGTAACAAATGTAAATAAACACTGAAATCAGGAAATCACGTAGGGCACAAAGCATTCTATAATGAAGCAGTAAAACCATTTCAAAATAGTAAAACAGTGAAAGATAGATAAAATCCTTTAACTCAAAATTTAACTTCATGAAAAAGCCCTTTTTAATGATTAAGCAGGTAATTGACAGTCAATTATGAAAAGTAAACACGTAAAGGCTCGCCCCTCGGGCATAGTATCAACAAATCTGCCCCTCGGGCAACATCTCAGAATAGTACCAGCCCCTCGGGCTCAATCTCATATCACAATGGGTATCCGTGCTCACTGGGGGTGTGCAGACTCCTAGAGGGGCCCCTTACGGCCCAAGAGCAATATCAAGCCATCTCGTGGTATCAAAACTAGGCCCTCGGCCTCATATCAATCAAGCCACCTCGTGGCATATATATTTCAGGCCATCGGCCTCAAATCGGTATCAGTATTTCCTCACAACATAGGCCCTCGGCCTTACTCAGTCAAAAATCCTCACAAGCCCCTCGGGCAATAGTAAAACAATGTTTCTCAGCCCAAACATTATTTAAAATACCACTTAAGTCTTAAAACTGAGTAAACATGGCTAAGTATGAAAAGCAGTGGAAAATAACATGACTGAGTTCAAGTGTAAAGACAAAACAGTAAGGAAATATCAATAAAAAGCCCCGAAGGGTTCAAATAGTTGGCACAAGTCTCAAATATGGGATTCAGCCCCAATAATAATGATAACAAATAGATCTCAGTCAAATACGCGGTAAAATCATCAATCGGGATGGACCAAGTCACAATCCACAAAAGTGCACAACCCCACGCTCGTCATCAAGCGTGTGCCTCCTCAATATAGCACTACGATGTGCAATCCAGGGTTTCAAACCCTTAGAACATCATTTACAATCATTACTCACCTCGAACAGGTCAAATCTCTAGCTCGCGACGCCTTTGCCCCTCCAATCGGCCTCCACTCGCGTCGAATCTATCCAAAATCAGAACGAGGACGTCAAAATATGCTAAGGGAACGAAGCCCAAGCGAAAACAATCAATAAAGGGCACAAATCCCTAAATTACCAAAACCCGACCCCCAGGCCCACGTCTCAAAATTCAATAATTTTTACACCAATAGATTCCTTATCTCCCCACGCGTTCATACATATCAAAAGTTCAGAAATCCGACCTCAAATGGTCCATCAAATCCTCAATCATAGGTCTCCAATACTAAACCCTAGGTTTCCCCAAATTTCGCCCTTAATTTCCATTTTTCTAGCTCTAATCCATGGAATAATAGCATATGAACGAGTTTTAAGTCCAAATTCCTTACCTCAATGGAGTTTCCTTGAAATTCCTCTTTCAAATCACCCAAAAAGCTCCCAAGCCGAAGTCAAAAAATGGTGAAATAACTCAAATTCGCGAAGAAGACAATTTATATGTTCTGCCCAGTCCATTTTGCATCTGCGGCACAATACCCACTTCTGCGGTACCATATTTGCGGTTAAATCCTCCGCTTCTGCGGAAATCACTTATCCAGCCTAAATCGCATCTGCGACCACATTTCTGCATCTGCGACATCGCATATGCAGTCACCTTACCGCTTCTGCGGTCTCAGCTCACCTGACCATTTTTCGCTTCTACGACCAACTCTTCGCTTATGGAGCGCCGCACCTGCGGTCCCCAATCTGCAGGTGTGAAAATACAAGAAGCAACAAATTCAGCTGCTGCAACAAAATTCCAACTTCTCTGTTAACCATCCGAAATCACCCTGAGGCCCCTGGGACTTCAACCAAAAGCACAAACTTAACTCAATGCCTTATTCAAACTTGTTCCAATCACCAAAACACCTCAAACAACATTAAATCACCCAAAATACATCGGATTCAAGCCAAACTTTCTAAAATCTTCTGAATTCTGCTTTTAATAAAAAACCCAACAAAACTATGTCCGAATGACCTGAAATTTTGCACACACATCCCAACTGACACAATGGAGCTACTACAACTCTCGAAATTCCATTCCGACCCCTATATAAAAATCTCGCCTACCAACCAGAAATTGCCAAAATATCAACTCCGCCAATTCAAGCCTAAAACTACTCCAAACCTCCAAAACCCATTCCGATCACACTCTTAAGTCCTAAATCACCTCCCGAAACTAACAGAACCATTAGAACTCACATCTGAGCCCTCTAGCACATAAGTCAACATCCAGTTGACTTTTCTAACTTAAACTTCATTAAAAGAGACTGAGTGTCTCAAACCTTGCCAAAATCACTCCGAACTCGATCTGACTAACCCGATACCATAAAATACGGATAACGAAGCATAAAGAAGCAGAAATAGGGAAAACAGAGCATAACTCATGAGACGACTGGCCGGGTCATCACATCCTCCCCAACTTAAACAAACGTTCGTCCTCGATCGAGTCAAGAAATATACCTGAAGCCTCAAACAGGTGAGGATATCTGCTCTGTATCTTTCGCTCGGTCTCCTAGATTGCCTCCTCCACGAGCCGACCTCTCCACTGCACTTTCACTGAAGCTATATCCTTTGACCTCAACATACGAACCTGACGACCCAAAATAGCTACTGGTTCCACATCATAGGTCAAATCATCATCCAACTGGACCATGCTTAAATCCAGAACATGAGATGGATCCCCAATAAACTTCTGAAGCATAGAAACATGAAATATCGGATGCACACTCGACAATATGGGTGGCAAAGCAAGAAGATAAGCCACCTCCCCAATCCTCTGAAGTACCTCAAAAGGCCCAATAACCGCGGACTCAATTTCCCTTTCTTCCCAAATCTCATAACACCCTTCATGGGTGAAACCTTCAACAGAACCTTCTCGCCAACCATGTAGGACACATCTCAAACCTTCCTATCAACATAACTCTTTTGTCTCGACTGCGCTGTACGAAGCCTCTCTTGAATCACCTTCACCTTCTCCAAAGCATCTTGCACCAAATCAGTCCCATTAGCTTAGCCTCACCAGGCTCGAACCAACCAACTGGAGATCTACACCGCCTCCCATACAAAACCTCATATGGAGCCATCTAGATACTCGACTGGTAGCTGTTGTTATAAGCAAACTCTGCAAGCGATAGAAACTGATCCGATGACCCCCCGAAATCAATGACACAAGCACGCAACCTGTCCTCCAATATCTGTATAGTGCGCTCGGACTGCCCGTCTATCTGAGGGTGAAATATTGTGCTCAACTCCACCTGAGTACCCAACTCTTGCTGCACAGACCTCCAAAACTACGAAGTAAACTGAGTGCCCTTATCTGAAATTATAGAAACTGGGACACCATTCAAACGAACAATCTCCGGGATATAGATCTCTGCCAATCGCTCTAAAAAAATAGGCAGTACACACCGGAATGAATAACATCAAACTTTCTCAAAGTCCGTGGAAGTCCAACAACAAAGTCCATAGTGGTCCTCTCCCACTTCCACTCGGGAATATCCATCTACTGAAGCAAGCCACCTGGTCTCTGATGCTCATATTTCACCTGCTGACAATTGAGACACCGAGCTACAAATCCCACAATATCTTTCTTCATTCTTCTCCACCAATAGTGCTGACTCAAATCCTAATACATTTTCGCGGCACCCGGATGAATAAAATACCGCGAGTTATGGGCCTCCTCCAGAATCAACTCCCGAAGCCCATCCACATTGGGCACAAAAACTGGCCTTTCATCCTCAACACCCCATCATCACTAATGGTCACATCTTTAGCATCATTATGCTAAACTCTGTTCTTAAGGACAAGAAAATGCGGATCATCATACTGGCACTCTCTGATGCGATCATATAAGGAAGACCTAGAAACCACACAAGACAATACCCGACTAGGCTCCGAAATATCCAACTCACGAATCGATTGTCCAAGGCCTGAACATCAACTGCAAGAGGTCTCTCCCCAACTAGAATATATGCCAAACTCCCCATGCTTACTAACTTTCGGCTCAGAGCATCGACCACCACATTGGCCTTTTCCGGATGGTACAATATAGTGATATCATAATCCTTAAGCAACTCCGACCATCTCCGTTGCCTCAAATTAAAATCCTTTTGTTTGAACAAGTGTTGGAGGCTACAATGATCAGTCAACACCTCATAAGACACACCATAAAAGTAATGCCTCCAAATCTTCAACGCGTGAACTATGGTAGCCAACTCCAAATCATGAACGGGGTAGTTCTTTTCATGGGGGTTCAACTGACAAGAAGCATAACTAATAACTCTACCCTCCTACATCAATACACAACCAATCCCAACTCTCGAAGCATCACAATACACGGTATATGAACCTGAAGCTGATGGCAAAACCAACACTGGAGCTGTGGTCAAAGCTGTCTTGAGCTTCTGAAAGCTCTCCTCTCACTCGTCCAACCATCCAAATGTAGCACCCTTCTGAGTCAACTTGGTCAAGGGTGATGCGATAGATTAAAATCCTTGAACAAACTGGCAGTAATAACCCGCTAAACCAAGAAACCTATGAATCACTATGCCTGAGGATGGTCTGGGCCAACTCTGAACTGCCTCTATATTCTTCGGATCAACCTGAATACCCTCACTAAACACCACGTGCCCCTAGAAAGCCACTGAATTAAGCCAAAACTCACACTTGGAGAACTTTGTATAAAGTTTCTCGTCCCTCAATCTCTGCAGCATAACTCTCAAATGCTCCGCGTGCTCCTCCTGACTACGCGAATACACCAGAATATCATCAATGGAGACTATGACAAATGAATCGAGATAAGGTCGGAACACGCTGTTCATCAAATACATGAACGCTGCTAGGGCATTGGTCAGCCCAAAAGACATTTCCAAGAACTCATAATGACCATATCGGGTCTTGAAAGCTGTCTTAAGAATATCTGAGTCCCTGATCTTCAACTGGTGATAACCTGAATGGAGATCAATTTTGGAGAACACTCTCACTCCCTGAAACTGGTCGAATAAATCATCAATGTGAGGTAAAGGATTCTTGTTCTTAATTGATACCTTGTTCAATTACCTATAATCAATGCACATCCTCATTGTGACATCCTTCTTCTTCACAAACAAAACTGGCGCACCCCAAGGTGACACACTAGGCCGAATGAACCCTTTATCAAGGAGTTCTTGAAGCTGCTCCTTTAACTCCTTCAACTCTGCTGGTGCCATATGATATGGCGGAATAGAAAGGGGCTGAGTGCCCAGCACCAAGTCAATACCAAAATCAATCTCCTTGTCTGGTGGCATGCCTGGCAGGTTTGCCGGAAACACATCAGGAAAATCCCTCACAATTGGAACGGAATCAATACTAGGAGTCTCGGTACCGACATCCCTCACAAAGGCTAGATACGAAAGACAACCCTTCCCAGCCATACTCTGGGCTTTCAAGAAAGAGATCACTCTACTAGGAACATAATCATTCACACCTCGCCACTCGATCCGTGGCACACCTGGCATAGCCAATGTGACTGTCTTAGCATGACAGTCCAGAATAGCACGACACGGAGATAGCCAATCCATGCCCAAAATGACATTGAAATCCACCATACATAATAATAAAAGATCCACTCGGGTCTCCAGACCCCCAATGATAACCACACAGGACTGGTATATACGGTCCACAACAATAGTATCGCCCACCGGGGTAGATACATGAACAGATAAAGCAAGAAACTCAAGGGGTGTACCCAAATAACGAGAAAAATATGAGGACACATAATAAAAGGTGGAACCAGGATCAAATAATACATATGCATCTATATGGCAGACTGAAACAATACCTGTAATGACAACATCTGAAGCAATAGCATCGGGTCTGCCTAGGAGTGCATAGAAGCGGGCCTAGCCACCCCCTAATCAACCTCCCCATCTAAGGCGACCCCTAGCTGACTGACCCCCACCCCTAGTTGGCTGAGTGGGTGATGGTTAAGAAACTGGTGCTGAAGCCGATGACTGACCCCTTTGTAGGGATGAACTAGCAAAACGACGAGGACACTGCCTCCACATGTGACCCATCTCACCACACTCAAAACGACTCCCAGGTGCTGGAGAAGGGGACTGAAGGGAACCCCTCGCACCGGAGTGACTAGCAGATACACTCGGCATAGAAGAACCCTGAACTGATGGAGCAGGGGTCGAACTCTGAGCTGGAAGGGCACTAAGTAATAACTGTCCCTACTGAGAACTGTGATGACCATGACCCGAAGGTTGCCTACGATAACCTGGGCGAGCTGGCTGAGCAGACCTGAATGAACGACCTCTGCCGTGCTGGAACTGACCCCTCGAAGGAGCACCACTATAGCTACTAGATCCTCGAGGCCTCTTGGCCTCCCTCTCCTCTCGCTCTTGGCGACGAACAGACTCGATCTCACGGGCGATATCCACAACCTCCTCGAACGTAGCACCAGATACCCTCTCCCTTGTCATGAGAATATGGAGCTGATAAGTTAGACCATCAACAAACCTCCTAATCCTCTCTTTGTTCGTCGGGACCAACCAAATGGCATGATGAGCCAACTCAGAGAAGCTCAACTCATACTGCGACATGGTCATCTCCCCCCTGACGCAACCACTCAAACTACCTACATAGCTCCTCTCTGCGAGACTGCGGCACATACTTCTCCAGAAAGAGAACGGAGAACTGCTGCCAGGAAAGGGGTGTTACACCAACACACCTACGCCTCTCAAAATCCTCCCACCAATTGAAAGAAGCTCCTGAAAACTGATAAGTAGTGAAAGCGACCTTGCTGGTCTCTAGAATACTCGTTGTATGAAGCATCCTCGGACACTTGTCCAAAAAGCCCTGGGCATCCTCGCCCTCTGCACCACTGAAGGTCGGAGGCTGATGCCTACCAAATCTCTCCAACCTACGCTGCTCATCCTCTGGCATGGCAGGAACTACATAGTCCTGAACAGCTGTAACCGGCTGGGCTGGATGTGCCCCCAGCATCTGAAGTCCCTGCACGACCTGCTCAAGTGTGTGAGCAGCAGGAGTCTGATTGCCTCCCCCGACCTGAGAAGTAGCTGTGGCTGTAGTGGCTAAAACCGCCTGAGCCAGGCCAGTGCAAACTGATAAGATCTGAGCCAGGGCCTCCTGAAGATCTGGAATCACAACAGGCACAGCTGGTGCCTTAGCTGGTGTTGCTGGAGCGTCCATAATTGGGACCTAATCCTGAACTGGGGCAGCTGGTGGATCTGCAGGTGCTGCTCTAGCTACTCTACCCCTACCACGACCACTTTTGCATCCTCGACTTCTGATGGCCACAGCCGGTGGTACTAGTAGCCGTCCACCCTGTCCAGTAGCGCGTGTTCTCACCATTTATGAGAGAATAGAATAACAAAAGTTTAGTACTTGGATCAACAAGTTCGCACGACAAGAATTTCAAGAATATGAAATTTTTTCGAAAGGTTCTGCAGCCTCTCGAGGATAAATACAGACATCTCCGTACCAATCCGCGAGACTCTACTAACCTGATCATGACTCGTGAGACCTATGTAGCCTAGGCTCTGATACCAACTTGTCACGATCCTAAACCTGGACCCAGTTGTGATGGCACTTCTCGTGAAGACAAGGCCAGCCAATTAAACCTAATTCACTTTTTAAACAGTTAAACAACATAAAATCTGTATAAAACATGATTTAGCAATACTAACTAGCAGATAATATCAATAAAGTGCGGAAGTACAACCCAACACAGCCCTAACTGGGTGTCACTAGTCATGAGCATCTATAAGTCAAAATACAATCCATTAAGTCTATAAACTAGTACAACTGTCTGAAAAGAAAGATAGAACTGATAAAGGAGTAGAGACACGGGGCTGCGGATGCCAAACAGCTACCTCGTGAGCTCCGAATGTCCGCCTGAAGCTGGAGGGATCAACACTCGGGAGCGGAACCAGCTACACCTGAATCTGCACACAGGGAGTAGGGAGTAAAGTGAGTACTCCAACTCAGTAAGTAACAAATATAAATAAAGACTAAAAGCAGCAAATCACGTAGGGCATAAAGCATTCTATAATGAAGCAGTAAAACCATTCCAAAATAGTATAGCAGTGAAAGATAGGTCAAATCCTTTAACTCAAAATTTAACTTCATGAAAAAGCCATTTTTAATGATTAAGCAGGTAATTGACAGTCAATTATGAAAAGTAAACACATACTCGCTCCTCGGGCATAGTATCAATAAATCTGCCCCTAGGGCAACATCTCAGAATAGTACCAGCCCCTCGGGCAATCACATTGAATAATACCAGCCCCTCGGACTCAATCTCACAACACAATGGATACCCGCGCTCACTGGGGGTGTGCAGACTCCTGGAGGGGCCCCTTACAGCCCAAGTGAAATATCAAGCCATCTCATAGCATCAAAACTAGGCCCTTGGCCTCATATCAATCAATCCACCTCGTGGCATATATATCTCAAGCCCTCGGCCTCAAATTAGTATCAGTGTTTCCTCACAACATAGGCCCTCGGCCTTACTCAGTCAAAAATCCTCACAAGCCCCTCGGGCAATAGTAAAATAGTATTTCTCAGCCCAAACATCATTTAAAATACCACTTAAGTCTTAAAACTGAGTAAACATGGCTGAGTATGAAAAACAGTGGAAAATAACATGACTGAGTTCAAGTGTAAAGTCAAAACAGTAAGGAAATATCAATAAAAATTCCCGAAGGGTTCAAATAGTTGACACAAGGCACAAATATGACATTCATCCCCAATAATAATGATAACAAGTAGATCTTAGTCAAATACGCGGTAAAATCATCAATCGGGATGGACCAAGTCACAATCCCCAAAACTGCACGACCACACGCTCGCCATCATGCGTGTGCCTCCTCAATATAGCACTATGATGTGCAATTTGGGGTTTCAAACCCTTAGAACATCATTTACAATCATTACTCACCTCGAACCGGTCAAATAGGTTTCCACTCGTGTTGAATCTATCCAAAATCAGAACGAGGACGTCAAAATATGCTAAGGGAACGAAGCCCAAGCGAAAATAATCAATAAAGGGCACAAATCCCGAAATTACCAAAACCCGACCCCCGGGCCCACGTCTTGAAATTCAATAATTTTTACACCAATAGATTCCTTATCTCCCCACGAGTTCATACATATCAAAAGTTCATAAATCCGACCTCAAATGGTCCATCAAATCCTCAATCATAGGTCTCCAATACTAAACCCTAGGTTTCCCCAAATTTCGCCCTTAATTTTCATAATTTCTAGCTCCAATCCATGGAATAATGGCATAGGAACGAGTTTTAAGTCCAAATTCCTTACCTCAATGGATTTCCTTGAAATTCCTCTTTCAAATCGCCCAAAAAGCTCTCAAGCCGAAGTCAAAAAATGGTGAAATAACTCAAATTCACGAAGAAGACAATTTATATGTTCTTCCCAGACCTTTTCGTATTTGCGACACAATACCCGCTTCTGTAGTACCGTATTTGCGGTTAAATCCTTCGCATCTGTGGAAATCACTTATCCAGCCTTAATCGCATCTGCGACATCGCAGATGCGGTCACCTTACAGCTTCTGCGGTCTTATCTCACCTAACTATTTTTCGCTTATGCGACCAACTATTCGCATATGCGGCACCGCACCTGCGGTCCCCAATCCGCAGGTGCAAAAATACCAGAAGAAGCAAATTCAGCTGCTGCAACAAAATTCCAACTTCTCCGTTAACCATCAAAAATCACCCCGAGGAACCCGGGACCTCAACCAAAGCACAAACATAACCCAATACCTTATTCAAAATTGTTCCAATCACCAAAACACCTCAAACAACATTAAATCACCCTACACATCGGATTCAAGCCAAACTTTCTAAAATCTTCCGAATTCCGCTTTTGATCAAAAACCCAACCAAACCACGTCTGAATGGTCTGAAATGTTGCACACACATCCCAACTTACACAACAGAGCTATTGCAACTCTCAGAATTCCATTCCGACCCCTATATAAAAATCTCGCCTACCAACCGGAAATCGCCAAAATATCAATTCCGCCAATACTAAGTGTCTCAAACCTTACCAAAATCACTCTGGACTCGATCCGACCAACCCGATACCACAAAACACGGATAAAAATCATAAAGAAGCAAAAATAGGGAAAACGAAGCGTAACTCAAAACTGTTAAATAGAGGAATGGTTTCTGTTGCTGCTAAACATACTGATCAAAACAAGAAGTTGTCAAATAAAGGAATTGCTATAGTTGTTACTACATAAATTGATCAAAACAGAGGGACCGAATCTACTGAATCTGCCTTCAACAGAAAAGCTACTAAACAAATTGATCAAAAAGAGGGAATGAACCTGCTAAATTTGCTACTGCTGTGAACACTAGGCAGACTGAAAACAAAACCACTCCAAGGCAAAAGAGTGAATTTGATTCTGATAATCACCTCCAACAGCCATCAAGCAACATAAGGGAGAGATCCAGGAAAAAAACCAAAAAAAGAAAACAGGGAAAACTTCCTCAGAAAAAAGTCAAAGTCTTTTTCAAACCAATGTGATTCTGGAGATTCAATAAATTTGATGCCATTTTCTATTTTTAAAAAATTAGATCTTGGTGAATTGAAAGACATAGGTGTTTCACTTCAATTTGCTGATCAAAGTACTAGGAGACCAAAGGGAATAATTGAAAATGTGCTTCTAAGAGTAGATAAATTTGTTTTTCCTGTAGATTTTATAGTACTTGAAATGAAAGAGTGTCCTGATGAACCAATTATTTTGGATAGACCATTTCTTGCAATAGGCAGGGCAATCATAGATGTCCATCAAGGACAACTTATTTTAAGAGTTGATGAAGAAAAAGTTCTTTTTGATACGCAAAAGATACTAAGATTCTCAGAAGATGATACATCATCTTCATGCTTCTCAATTGACATGATTAATAATCTTATAGATGAATTCAAAGATGATCAATTAATTTATGACTCAACGGAAAGATGTTTGGCCAAATCTGGCACCACACAGGATGAAGATCCGACTATCAGAAGTGATGCAAAATTATTGGAAAAAGATTATAAGGAAGGGGACATGCAATTAGAAGAAGTTCAACAAAAAATTGAACTCAAAACTCTCCCTTCTCATTTGAAATATGTCTATCTTGAGCATGAGTTATTTCCAGTAATTATTTCATCTTCTTTAACTACAGAACAAGACAAAAGATTGATTGAAGTATTGAAAGCATACAAAGGAGCCTTGGGATGGACTGTAGAAGATATCAAAGGAATTAATCCAGCAATTTGTACGCACAGAATCCTCATGGAGGATAACTACAAACCGATAGTCCAACCCCAAAGGAGATTAAACCCAGCAATGCAGGAAGTGGTAAAAAAGGATATTATAAAGCTTTTGGTGACAGGTATTATTTACCCTATTTCAGACAACTCTTGAGTAAGTTCTATTCAGGTAGTACCAAAAAAGGGAGGTATGACAGTGATAAAAAATAAAAATAATGAACTAATACCTACCAGGACCGTCACATGATGGAGAATCTGTATAGATTATAGACATCTCAATGATGCCACTAGAAAAGATCACTTTCCTTTTCCATTTATTGATCAAATGTTAGAAAGAATTGCAGGATATGGTTTTGATTGTTTTCTTGATGGCTATTCAGGGTATAACCAAATCTCAATTGCACCAGAAGATCAAGATAAGACAACTTTCACATGTCCTCATGGAACATATGCATATAGGAGAATGCCATTTGGTTTGTGCAACGTTCCTTCCACATTTCAGCGTTGCATGTCAGCAATTTTTTCTGACATGACTGAAAAATTTCTTGAAATTTTCATGGATGATTTTACACTCTTCGGCAAGGGTTTTGAGGATTGTCTTCACCACTTAACTTTAGTTCTTAAGAGATGTGAAGAGACAAACTTAATTCTTAATTTGGAAAATGTCATTTTATGGTTACTGAGGGAATTGTTTTAGGACATAAAATCAGTTCTAAAGGGATAGAAGTTGATAAGGCTAAAATTAATCTTATAGTAGGATTACCCCATCCCATAACTATTAAAGGAATTAGAAGCTTTCTAGGTCATGCAGGGTTTTACAGATGGTTCATAAAAGATTTTTCAAAGATTTCCAAACCACTGACTAACCTCTTAATGAAAGATGTTAAGTTTAAATTTTCAGGTGAATGTATGAAAGCCTTTGACACCCTTAAAGAAAAATTATCAACTGCCCTTATAGTTGTGTCCCCTGATTGTAACCAACATTTTGAGGTCATGTGTGATGCTAGTGATACAGCAGTTGGAGCTGTTTTAGGCCAAAGAAAAGATAAGATTTTTTGTCCAATTTACTATGCCAGCAGGACAATGAATGAGGATCAACTAAATTATGCCACGACTGAAAAAGAACTACTAGCAGTGGTATTTGAATTTGATAAGTTTCGTTCCTATCTGATAGGAACCAAGGTCACTGTTTTTACTGATCATGCAGCTCTAAAATACCTCTTAGCAAAAAAGGATGTGTGACCTAGATTATTAAGATGGATTTTACTTCTCCAAGAATTTGAGATCGGAATAAAAGATAAAAAGGGAACAGAGAACCAGGTAGCTGACCATTTGTCTAGATTAAAGAACCCCCCACTTGAGTTATGTGATATAAAAGAAGAGTTTCCTGATGAACATATTTTTTCTATCAACTCAGTTGTGACTCAACCACCCTGGTTTGCAGATATTGCAAATTACTTGGTTGGAAAATGGACACCCCAAAATCTCACTTAACAATAGAGGAAAAAATTGATATCTGATGCTAAATATTATTTGTGGAATGACCCTTACTTGTTTAAAATTTGTGCAGATAATATTATCAGAAGGTGTGTAACATAAGAAGAAATGATCAAAATTTTGTATCATTGCCACAATGGAGAAGTTGGAGGACATTAAGCAGCAAATCGAACTGCCTTTAAAGTTCTAGAAGTTGGATTTTTCTGGCCAACACTTTTTAAGGACGATCATGCCTAAGTTGCACAGTGTGACAGGTGTCAAAGAACAGGTAATATCACTAAGAGAGATGAGATGCCATTGCAATCAATACAGGTATGTGAAATATTTGATGTTTGGGGAATAGATTTTATGGGTCATTTTCCTTCATCTCATTCTTTTGAATATATCCTTGTGGTTGTGGATTATGTTTCAAGATGGGTTGAAGCCATCCCAACAAGGAACAATGATGCTCAAACTGTGTGCAATTTTCTTAAGAAAAATATTTTTACCAGGTTTGGTACACCACGAGTCATCATTAGTGACCAAGGGTCTCATTTCACGAATAGACAATTTTCAGCATTATTGTCAAAATATGGTGTGACTCACAAAACAGGAAACCATACCATGCTTAAACACAAGGGCAAGTTGAGGTTTCTAACCGTGAATTAAAAAGAATATTTGAAAAAACGGTTGGAATCTACAGAAAAGTCTGGGCTTCAAAATTAGATGACGCACTGTAGGCATATCGAACGGCATTTAAAATGCCAATTGGTACGTCACCATATCGATTAGTCTTTGGAAAAGCTTTTCATCTTGTAGTTGAATTAGAACACAAAGCTTTTTGGGCGTTGAAAGCATTGAACTTTGAATTAACCTTTGCTGGTAAAAATAGATTTTCTCAGGTGAATGAATTGGAAGAACTCATATTAGAAGCCTATGAAAATGCCAAAAATTTTAAAGAAAAAAACAAATAATTGGCACGACAATTTAATCCGATAGAAAACTTTTAAAATGGGAGATCATGTACTTCTATACAACAGTAGACTCAGGCTATTTCCAGGAAAATTAAAATCCAGGTGGATGGGCCCTTATATTGTTACAGATGTTACTCCATACAGAGCAATTGAAATTCAACAAAACAATGGAGGAGACAAATTTAAAGTAAATGGTAATATGTTAAATTATATTTTGGAGGGAATTTTGAGCAACAACCATCTGCCACTTTGATAGATTGATGAAGTCTACAATTAATAAGTCAAGTTGGCGATGTTAAACTCAGAGCTATGGTTCCTTACCCGTAGTCATTGAGGGTGAATCAATGAAGCCTTATAAGTCCAACATAGATTTAAATAGTTAAATGCTTAATCAATTGATCTGGTTAATATCCAGGTTATTGTACAACCAGGATATCTCATGAAGGCCTCTACAAAAACAGAGTCACCTATACAGGAGTAACTCCATGGTGATCGGTATACCTAAGTAACTGGTTGGTTAACCATTTAATAATGTAATTCATATGTTGGCACAGGTAATTTTCTAGTTTATATACAAACTAGACTTGTTATTTATACGCAAAAGGTGTGTGGCTCCAGTTTCTTTCTAGCTTTCTTCTGTAGTTGTATATTTGAAAGCCAAAAGATTTTTACCTATCTATCTATGTATTTATCTATATTTATCTCTCTCTCTCTCTCTCTCTCTCTCTCTCTCTCTATATATATATATATATATATATATATATATATATATATATAAAATATATATATATTAGATTTTTCTTATAATTATTCCTCTTGTAAAGTGTTCATTTATCAGAATAAAACTCTTATCATTCTATATCAAATATATATATATTTTTATATTTACCACATAACTTTCTTGTTTTTAAGTTTATTTTTATGAAGGCAAGAACAAATATCTTCAATACTTGGAAAGACATTCTGAGATTGAGAAGAAATATGATAAAAAAGTAAGTAGAACTTATAATCTATATGCTAGAACTTGCCCCAAATGTCTTTCGAGGCGAAATCCTAGAAAAACATTGATTTTTGAAATATGAATTTAGGCTTTATTTGTTTACCTCAGTCTTTTCTAGATATTGCACAAAAATTTACTACAAAAAAAATCCCTAGCATATATTTTGAAGCTTGAAGACCTATGTTTTTTTAATACCTAAATATGCCCAAATTTAAATATCACATTCATGCTTATGATTTGAAAAGTCATTTTTCAGAAAATAAGTTTGGAGCTCATTTTGAAAAAGAATCAGAATTAAAGAAAAAAAAGGAGAGATTGATCTTATGTTCAAGCATTATAAGTACAAAAAAAAAAATCAATAGCAAATATTTGGAAAGTCTGATCTTAGAAATATTCTACTCCAAAACTGAAAAAGGCAAGTCACTACAAATGTAACCTTTAACCTACCAGCCTGAAGCCAATATTACAAGCCAGAAAAAGTCCTAAAAGATTTTAGAAATCAGTGTTTAGTCTACATTAGTGGAGATAGACATAAAGGGCAAGCCTATGGACAAAATATGAAGAATACTAAATGCAAATGATCATAAAGTTATCAATTTCAGAGAAGACTCAAAAAGAAAGAAGGTATAATTTTTGTTGAATAAAAATAAAAGTAAAAACAAGGTAAAGATTTGATGAATATAGAAAATTTATAAAGTTTGAAACCATGATAGATTTTATTTAATTAAATTTTCATTTTACAAGAGTAGCCATAATTTTAAACAAAAAAATTAGTAATATATATTTTTTTTTTCAAAATTCTTTTCCTCGAGGATGAGCAAATTTCAAGTGTGGAGTATTTGATGGATATAAATTATTCTTATATTTTAATAAAAAAATATAATATTTTAGATATAAAACATGACCAATTTATATCCTATTCTCGCACTTTTCTAACAATTCTTGCAGGAAAAAGAATACATGAAAAAAGAGAAAAAGAAAGAACCTATAATTCAAGGAAGAAGAATGCATCCATGACAATTTCATCTAAGACTACACAAAGTCAAGAGATATAAAAGTTATGACAAATTCTCACCAAAATTTCATGACAAATTGCCATGTCAATTTCTTATCAAGGTCATATGATATATTGATATTATCTTGCAAATTCTCGCCAAGGTCTTGTAGAAATTTTCCTATAAATAGGCATATGTTTGTAGAAGAAAGGACATCTCACTTTGTATCCAATTTCCTATCTAGTTTTTTCTAAGTTTCTAAAGAGAAAGAGAAGAGTAATCTTAATCTCTTCTTCTAGTCTTTCTATTTGTAGTAAAAATATTCTTAGTCTTTTGAAAGTATTTTTTTTAGCTTTTCTTACTTCATAATAGAGTAATTTCTTTTTGTTGGGATAGTTGATGAAGCTTGATATAATTATAATACTATTTCAATTTCAATACATTCTTGGCCTGAAACTCTATTTACATTTCATATTATTCTAGAATGATGATTTTTTAATCATTATTATCACATCTACATATTTTATATCTAAGTTATTCTTATATTAATTTTGTAATTCTTACGGAGCAAAATTAATATATAATAATTGATGAATATAATATTAGAGTGAAAGTAATTTTTGGTAAGATTATTATTTCAAGTCTGTAATTTTGTTTTCCTCAGTTTTAATTCTCACGGAGGAATTGTTGAAGGCAAGATTATTGATTTTCTAGTAAAAATATTCTCACGAAGTTTTTACTACACTTGAGCGTGAAAGTAATTTTCGGTAAGATTATTATTTCAAGTCTGTAATCTTGCTTTCCTCAGTTTTAATTCTCACAGAGGAATTGTTGAAGGCAAGATTATTGATTTTCTAGTAAAAATATTCTCACAAAGTTTTTACTACGCTTGAGCACAATTCAGGCAAGATATTTCAGCTTAATCTTCACTAGTTTTAAATCAATTAATTGACATAACCTCACGGAGTGTTAATTATTTATTTATTTGTTAGTGAAAAAATATAATTGTATTAGCAATAAGCAATTATTCTTTAGAGAGATACGTATGAAACTGAGATTTTATTGTAATGATATATCAAGTGAATTCAACGATTCCCAACTCTTTTTAAATATAAATTTTTCGGAAGAAATTTGTCTTAAGTTATAATTCCAAATACACCTTTCATCAATTTGGTTCTCTCAAATAGTTGTCAAAATATTACAAGTCTGTAGCTTAGATTCTCCAATCTCTATGGAACGATATCATAAACTATACTAAAATTTGATAGAGTACGAGCAGAAAATCCTATACATACAAGCTTCATCAACACTGTGTGCAGATCCCGGTACAGGAGCTTACGGACCTTAGCTTTGGGTTGCTGCCTTTAGTCCATTCGGAGATCCGAGGTAGTCCTACAGGCGTCCACTGGCTTTGGCGTCTTCTTCTATCCTTTCATCCTGTTTAATTTATGTATTTCAGAGACAACATTGTATTTATTTTTCACACCCTTATTTGTAGTATTCCTAGACCGTCTCTGAAATTGCGACACCAGTTCTGGTAGTTTATGTTTAAGGATTTGTATTGGTAATATTTAAATGGTTATATTTTGTTCTTCTGCTTATTAAATTCCGTTGTTTACATAATGTTGGTTCTTAATTGTTAAAGGATTAAAATGAGAAAAAGGCAAATAATGCAAAAGGTTGGTGTGATGACCCAAAATATCATCACTTGTTTTAAAACAAAACTCCGTGTTCTGAGGCCATGAAAACCTCATTTAGAGTCACGCCGATTTGCGTGCGTAGTTGGGGCGAGTAGCCGGAAAGCTTAAATATGATAATATATGAAAAACGATAAGTTTTGATTATAGAATGAGCTAATTTGACTTCGGTCAACGTTTTGGGTAAATGGACCTGGACCCGTGATTTGACGTTCCAAGAGGGTCCGTAGGAAAATATGGGACTTGGAAATATTCCCGGTATCGAATTCCGATGTCCCGAGCCCGAGAAATGAATTTTCAAAGAAAATTATTTTTTGAAATTGTTTAAAGAAATTTGAAATGAAATTTGATCAGAACATGATGATATCGGGCCCGTATTTTGGTTCCGGCGTCCGGTACAGATCTTATATATGATTTAAGATATTTCTGTGGAATTTGGTGAAAAACAAATTTCATAAGACGTGATTTGAACTTAAATTGCAAAGTTGATGTTTAAAGAAGTTTCGAGAAGATTTCATTGATCTTGAGATTTAATTTGATGTTCATGATGTTATTTTGATGATTTGATTACACGAATAAGTCCGTAGGATGTTCTTGAGGTTTTGTGTGCACTTGGTTTGGAGTTCCGAGGGCTCGGGTGACTTTCGGGTAGGTTTCGGCATGTTTTAGGCTTAAAACCAGAAATTGCAGGTCTCTGAATCCCACCAGTGCGGTCCGCGGTCGACCTTGTGTGGAGCGCGGAGAAGGCTATGCGGCTGCGGTCGGCTTTGTGCGGTCCGCACAGGCCGCTGCTATGCGGCCGCAATTGACTTTGTGCGGTCCGCACAGGGCCCTGCTGTGTGGCCATAGTCGACTTTGTGCGGTTCACACAGGGGGTCTGAGGGGGGTATAAATAGACGGGATTTTCAGTCATTTTTCATTTTTCAAAATCCCAAAAACATAAGAGGCGATTTTTAAAACAACCTTTCTTCTGCAAATCAATTGTAAGTCGCTTTTAACTAGTTTTCTTCAATCATTAATATCTTTTAACATGATTTCAACTTCAAATCTATGATTTACATGGGGGAACTTGGGTGTTTTGGGTAGAACCTAGGTTTTTCAAAAATTGGGGATTTGGAACTCGATTTGAGGTCCGATTTCAAAATAAATTATATATTTGAGTTTGTGGGGGAATGGGTAATCGGGTTTAGGTTCGAACCTCGGGTTTTGACCAAGTGGGCCCGGGTGCGATTTTGACTTTTTGGGTAAAGCTTTGGAGAACTCATTTTTCAAGCATTCAAATTGATTCATTTAGCATTTATTGATGTAATTAAGTAACTTGTGGCTAGATACGAGCGAATTGGTGGAGGAATCAAGGGGTAAAGCTATAATTGAAGCTTGAGTTGTGTTCGAGGCATCGAGGTAAGTGTTTAGTCTAACCTTAGCTTGAGGGATTAGGAGTTGTATCCTATTTGCTATTTGTTCCTTGTTGAGTACGATGTATAGGCATGGTGATGAGTATCTATGCATTGGTGTCAAGCATGACCGTGAGTCTTATATTGTGATTTTCATGATCTCGTTGTATTATTTATGCTTTGGTAAAGATTTCTATTTGTAGTGTAAAGTTGTGGAAAGAATTGTGACCTATGAACATTGAGGAGCGTTGGCTCCAGTTGTATAACGAATTGTGAAAGTATGTGATAATCGAAACTCTAGAGCATTGGTTCGAGTTATGAAGTGAATTGTGAAGTAAAAGTGAGAAAGAGAAGAGATCATTATGTTTCCCCTAGCAGGGATATTGTTGAGTTGAGGTTCCCTTACATTGTGTTCTTAATTGATATTACGGACGCTCAGGTTGATGATTCTTCGTGTAAGGTGTTGTAACAAGTTTGGCTATAGTTGGGAAGTTAGGTATTGTAACAAGTTTAGTTATAGCTGAGGTAGTTAGATGTTGAAACTAGTTGAGTTATAGTTGAGATAGTTAGGTGTTGGAACAAGTTTGGTTATGGCTATTTCTCCCTTATCGGTACGTATATACTTGTGATGTGGAGTTCCCTTGCCGGGATAGTGTAGTCTATTGTTGATCCCTTGCTGGGACTGTTAATTATGATTATTATGGACTGTATATTTGGAACAGGTTGTGCGCCGCAACATTATTAGATATTATATTGGATCGGGTTGCACGCCGCAACAGATATTATATTGGATCGGGTTGCACGCCGCAACGGATATTATATTTGATCGGGTTGCATGCCGCAACAGCAATATATGTGGATCGGGTTGCACACCACAACAGATATTATATTGGATCGGGTTGTACGCCACAATAATTATATATGTGGAACGGGTTGCACGCCGCAACAATGTTAAATGATAAGGGATCGGGTTACGCGCCGCAACAGTATTGTTATTGTATTGATTGTAGACATCGAGTGTTCTTTCATACTTTATTAAGTTTCTGATAGAATTGATATATTTCCCCGAAGCATGTTTCCCCCTCCCTTTAAAACTGTTATTACCTATTTATATTTCTATTTTATATTATATAACTGTACAGGTTTATCTGGAGTCTGGTCCTAGCCTCGTTACTACCTCGCTAGGGTTAGGCCAGACACTTACCAGCACATGGGGTCGGTTGTGCTAATACTACACTCTGCACTCTGTGCAGATACCAGAGCGGCACTTGATCAGTAGCAGTAGGGGAGCCAGCCTTTAGTCCAACGAGACACCGAGGTAGCCTTGTAGGCGTCCGCAGGCCCGACATCTCCTTTACATTTTATTATGTTCTGTTATCTCATGTATCCGAGACAAACAGTATTATTTTTCCTTCAAACTATTGTATGTAGTACTCTAGTAGTCCGTTGATATTGTGACACTAGTTTCTGGGTAGAGGCATGTGTTGACTTTCAAAACATTTTGGTTTTATTTTTATTTAAGACTTCTGCTTAAATCTTATATTCCGCTGTCATGTAGGTGTTTATCACTTGTTAAAATGAGTTATAAAAAAAGATTAACACAAAAGAGCTAATGATTTCTAAGTTCGTGGCTTGCCTCGCTTCTACTAGTAGGCATCATCACGACTCCCG
This sequence comes from Nicotiana tabacum, assembly GCF_000715075.1. Taxonomy (NCBI): domain Eukaryota; kingdom Viridiplantae; phylum Streptophyta; class Magnoliopsida; order Solanales; family Solanaceae; genus Nicotiana; species Nicotiana tabacum. The sequence goes on from NC_134095.1 coordinate 130,177,918, forward strand.
AGGGTGAAAATTTCGGGTTGTGACAAGTTGGTATCAGAGCTCTAGGTTACATAGGTCTCACAATTCACAGACAAGCTTAGTAGAGTCTGAGGGATCGGTACGGAGACATCTGTATTTATCCCCAGAGGCTACAGAGTTAGGAAAAACTTCACATTTGTTCTTTCTTGTCGTGCGGTTTTTTTTCTCAATGCTAATTGAACTTCTACTCTGTTCTTTTGCAGATGGCGAGAACACACTCTTCCTCGTCTACCGCTCTGTAGCCCGAGCCCCCAGCAATAGCTCCCACGAGGGGCAGAGGGCGAGGCCGAGGCCGAGGCCGAGGGCGAGGCCGAGGCCGAGGCCGAGGCCATGCCAGTGGCGAGGTAGGTGTAGAGCTCAGCCCCGAGTAGCACCCCCAGTAGCGGAGCCTCAGGTTGACTTTGATGACGAGGTTCCGGCTCCAGCAGCTCTGGTGGGCCCAGCTCAGGTCCCAAAGGGGTTTATTGCTACCCTAGTCCTTCAGAATGCTCTTGTCCGACTAGTGGGCCTCATGGAGAGTGTCACCTGAGCGGGCTTGCTTCCTATAGCACCAGCCATCTCTCAGGCTGTAGGAGGGGCCCAAAGTCCTACTACTCGCACTCCGGAGCAGGTAGCTCCTCAGATTCAGACTCCAGCGGTTCAGCCAATTGGAGCAGTTCAGCCAGGTGTGGTAGCTCAGATCGGTGATGGAGCGGCTATGTCTGCCGATGCTTTGTGGAGGCTGGATAGGTTCACCAAGCTCTTCACTTCCACTTTCAGCGGTGCATCTACTGAGGATCCCCAGGATTACCTAGACAGCTGCCACGAGGTTCTCAGGAACATGGGTATTATTGAGACCAATGGGGTCGATTTTGCTACATTTCACTTGTCTGGATCTGCCAAGACTTGGTGGAGGGATTATTCCATAGCTAGACTAGCCGGATCGCCAACCTTGACTTGGGAGCAGTTCACACAGCTATTTCTGGAGACGTTTCTCCCCATTACTTAGCGAGAGGCTTATCGGAGGCAGTTTGAGCGCCTCCAGAAGGGTTCCATAATGGTTACCTAGTATGAGACCAGGTTCATCGACTTAGCTCGCCATGCTTTTGTCATACTTTCTACCGAGAGAGAGAGGGTGAGGAGGTTTATTGATGGTCTTATTCAGCCGATTCGCCTTCGGATGGCTAGGAAGGCTGGGAGTGAGATCACTTTTCAGGAGGCGGCCAATGTGGCCCGTAGAGTGGAGATGGTCCTGTCGCACGGAGGTGGTCATGGGTCGGATAAGAGGCCCCGTCATTCAAGTAGATTCAGTGGTGCCTCGTCTGGAGGTAGGGATTCATATGGTAGAGGCCATCCTCCTAGGCCCTTTTAGTCAGCTCTTCAGGTCTCTCACGGCGCTTCAGGTAGTCGTGGTCCGCAGATGCGGTATTCTGATCAACAATCCTACAGTGCACCACCAACTCCTATCAGTGCACTGCCACTCCAGAGTTTTCAGGGTGGTCATTCGGGTTGCCAAGGTCAGTCTCAGTTTCCTCAACCACAACACTCAGGTGGATGTTTTGAGAGTGGTGAGTATGGTCATATCAGGAGGACTTGTCCAAGGTTGGTGGGTACTCAGTCGTAGTACCAGGGTTCCCGTGCTATGGTCCAGGCACCAGGTGTTCCACAGACCGCCCAGCCAGCTAGAGGTGGGGGTAGAGGTGCTAGAGGTGGAGGTAGAGGATTTAGAGGTGGAGCTCAGGCCGCTAGAAGTGGAGGCCAGCTAGCTGCAGGCCGTCCCAGAGATGGAGCCCAGGGTGGTAGGGCCCAGCCTCGATGTTATGCTCTACTAGCCAGGCCCGAGGCTGAGGCTTCAGATGTAGTTATTACACGTATGGTTCTGGTTTTTGATAGAGATACTTCAGTGTTATTTGATCCAGGGTCCACCTACTCGTATGTGTCATCTTATTTTGCACCATATTTGGTTATGCCTAGTGATTCATTGAGTGTTCCCGTTTATGTGTCTACACCAGTGGGTGATTCTATTGTAGTTGATCGAGTCCATCGTTCTTGTATTGTGGTGATTGGGGTCTTGAGACTCGTGTATATTTGTTGCATTTAGACATGGTTGATTTTGATGTTATATTGGGGATGGACTGGTTATCACCTTACCACGCTATCTTGGACTGTCATGCCAAGACTATGACCTTAGCTTTATTGAGTATGCCTCGCTTAGAGTGGAGGGGGACTCCTGGTCATGCTACCCGTAGTGTTATCTCTTATGTGAAGGCTCGGCGTATGGTCGAGAAGGGGTGTTTGGCCTATTTGGCATATGTTCGTGATTCTAGTGTCGAGGTTCCCTCTATTGATTTTGTGCCCATTGTTCGAGAGTTTCCTGATGTTTTCCCTTCAGACCTGCCAGGTATGCCACCCAACAGGGATATTGACTTTTGCATTGATTTGGCTCCGGGTAATCAGCCCATTTCTATCTCGTCATATCGTATGGCCCCGACTAAGTTAAAAGAGTTGAAGGAGCAGTTACAAGACTTGCTTGAGAAGGGTTTCATTAGGTCGAGTGTTTTGCCTTGGGGTGCTCCGGTGTTGTTTGTTAAGAAGAAGGACGGATCGATGAGAATGTGTATTGATTACCAGCAGTTGAACAAGGTTACAATCAAGAATAAGTATCCATTGCCGAGGATTGATGATTTGTTTGATCAGCTTCAGGGTTCCAGGGCATTTTCGAAGATTGACTTGAGATCTGGCTACCATCAGTTGAGGATTAGGGCATCCGATTTCCCTAAGACAGCTTTCATCACTCGGTACAAGCATTATGAGTTCTTGGTTATGTCATTTGGGTTGACAAATGCCCCCACAGCTTTTATGGATTTGATGAACCGAGTGTTCAGGCCTTATTTGGATTTGTTCGTGATAGTCTTTATTGATGATATTTTGATATATTCCCGCAGCCGGGAGGAGCACAAGCAACATCTTAGAGTGGTTCTTCAGACCTTGAGGGATAGTCAGTTATATGCTAAATTCTCGAAATGTGAGTTCTGGTTGAGTTTAGTTGCATTCTTGGGTCATGTTGTGTCCATAGAGGGTATTCAGGTTGATCCGAAGAAAATTGAGGTAGTCAAGAACTGTCCTAGACCAGCATCAGCTATAGAGATTCGGAGTTTCTTGGGATTGGCAAGCTATTACTGCTGGTTCGTAGAGGGGTTTTCATTTATCGCAACCCCGATGGGCAGGTTGACCTAAAAGGGTGCCTAGTTCAGATGGTCGGACGAGTGTAAGGCGAGCTTTCAGAAGCTCAAGACAACTCTGACTACGGCACCGGTGTTGGTTTTGCCCACAGGTTTAGGGCCTTATACAGTTTATTGTGATGCTTCTCGCATTGGACTGGGTGCAGTGTTGATGCAAGATGGCAAGGTCATTGCCTATGCTTCACGGCAGTTGAAGATTCATGAGAAGAACTATCTAGTTCATGATTTATAGTTGGCAGCCATAGTTCACGCATTGAAGATTTGGAGGCATTATATGTATGGCGTGGCATGTGAGGTATTCACGGATCATAAGAGTCTTCAGTATTTGTTCAAGCAAAAGGAGTTGAATTTGAGGCAGAGGAGGTGGTTGAAGTTGTTGAAGGATTATGATATTACTATCTTATATCACCCGGGAAAGGCCAATGTGGTGGCCGATGCCTTGAGTAGGAAGTCAGCCAGTATGGGCAGCCTTGCTTATATTCCGGTCGGCGAGAGGCCACTTGCTTTGGATGTTCAAGCCTTGGCCAATCGGTTCGTGAGGTTGGATATTTCTGAGCCTAGTCGGGTATTAGCTTGCATGGTTGCTCGTTCTTTTTTAATGGAGCATATCCATGATCGGCAGTATGATGATCCTCATTTGTGTGTCCTTAGAGACACAGTGTAGCACGGAGGTGCCAAGCAGGTTACCCTAGATGATGATGGAGTTTTGAGATTGTAGGGTTGAGTGTGTGTGCCAAATGTGGATGGGCTTCGGGAGTTGATTTTAGAGGAGGCCCATAGCTCCCAGTAATCTATTCATCCGGGCACCACAAAGATGTATTAGGATTTGCGGCAGCATTATTGGTGGTGGAGAATGAAGAAGGATATTGTTGCATATGTAGCTCGGTGTTTGAACTGTCAGCAGGTTAAGTATGAGCATCAGAGGCCTGGTGGTCTATTTCAGAGAATTGACCTTCCCGAGTGGAAGTGAGAGCAGGTTACTATGGAATTCGTTGTTGGACTCCCGCAGACTCGGAGGAAGTTCGACACAGTATGGGTCATTGTTGATAGGCTGACCAAGTTAGCGCATTTCATTCCTGTGGCAGTCTCCTATTCATCCGAGAGGTTAGCTGAGATCTATATCCGGGAGATTATTCGTCTTCATGGTGTGCCTATATCTATCATTTTGGACCGTGGTACGCAGTTTACCTCGCGTTTATGGATAGCAGTTCAGCGAGGGTTAGGTACGTAGGTTAAATTGAGCACAGTATTTCATCCTCAGACGGATGGGCTATTCAGATTTTGGAGGATATGCTCTGAGCTTGTGTCATTGACTTTGGAGGCTCGTGGGATCAGTTTTTGCCTTTAGCAGAGTTTGCCTACAACAACAGTTACCAGTCGAGTATCCAGATGGCTCCTTATGAGGCTTTATATGGTAGGCGGTGTCGATCTCCAGTTGGATAGTTTGAGCTAGGAGAGGCTCGATTGTTAGGTACGGATCTGGTTCAGGAGGCTTTGGACAAGGTCAGGATTATTCAGGATAGGCTTCGTACAGCTCAGTCCAGGCAAAAGAGTTATGCAGACCCAAGGTTTGAGATTTAGCATTCATGGTAGAGAGGGCATTGCTTCGAGTGTCGCCTATGAAGGGCGTGATGAGATTTGGGGAAAAGGGCAAGCATAGCCCTAGGTTCATTGGCCCGTTTGAGATTCTTGTTAGAGCGGGAGAGGTGGCTTATAGACTTGCATTGCCGCCGAGCTTATCAGTCGTGCATCCAGTGTTTCATGTGTCCATGCTTCAAAAATATCACGGCGATCCATCCCACGTGTTAGATTTCAGCACTGTCCAGTTGGACAAGGACTTGTCTTATAAGGAGGAGCTGGTAGCTATTCTAGACCGGCAGGTTTGTCAGTTGAGGTCGAAGAGTTTCCCTTCTGTTCGTGTTCAGTGGAGAGGTCAGCCTCCTGAGGCATTGACCTGGGAGTCCGAGACTGATATGCGGAGCCGTTATCCTCACCTTTTCCAAATTCAGGTAATTCATTCTTCTGTCCGTTCGAGGACGAACGGCTGTTTTAGAGGTGGAGAATGTGATGATTGGGTCATCACTTTTTTTAAAATGAAACTCCATGTTCTGAGGCCTTGAAAACCTAATTTAGAGCCACCTCGATTTACGTACATAGTCCGGGCGCGTAGCCGGAAAGCTTAAATATGATAATCTGTGAAAAACGATAAGTTTTGATTATAGAATGAGCTAATCTGACTTCGGTCAACATTTTGGGTAAACGGACCCAGACCTGTGATTTGACGGTCCCGGAGGGTCCGTAGAAAATATGGGACTTGGGCGTACGCCCGGAATCGAATTCCGAGGTCCCGAGCTCGAGAAATGAATTTTCAAAGAAAATTATTTTCTGAAATTGTTTAAAGAAATTTGAAATGAAATTTGATTAGAACATAATGGTATCGGGCCCGTATTTTGGTTCCGGCGCCCGGTACAGGTCTTATATATGATTTAAGACATTTTGTGGAATTTGGTGAAAAACGGATGTCATATGACGTGATTTGGACTTAAATTGCAAAGTTGATGTTTAAAGAAGTTTTGAGAAGATTTCTTTGATCTTGAGATTTAATTTGATGTTCATGATGTTATTTTGATGATTTGATTACACGAATAAGTCTGTAGGATGTTCCTGAGGTTTTGTGTGCACTTGGTTTGGAGTTCCGAGGGCTCGGGTGAGTTTCGGGTAGGTTTCGGGATGTGTTAGGCTTAAAACCAGAAATTGCAAGTCTCTGAACCCCACCAGTGCGGTCCGCGGTCGACCTTGTGCGGAGCGCGGTGAAGGCTGTGCGCCCGCGGTCGGTTTTGTGCGGTCCGTACAGGGCGCTGCTGTGCGGCCGCAGTCGACTTTGTGCAGTCCGCATAGGGCCCTGCTGTGCGGACGCAGTCAACTTTGTGCGGTCCACATAGGGGGTCTGAGGGGGGTATAAATAGACGGGATTTTCAGTCATTTTTAATTTATCAAAACCCCAAAAACATAAGAGGCGATTTTTCAAACAACCTTTCTTCTCCAAATCAATTGTAAGTCATTTTTAACTAGTTTTCTTCAATCATTAATATCTTTTAACATGATTTCAACTTCAAATCAATGATTTTTATGGGGAAATTGGGTGTTTTGGGTAGAACCTAGGTTTTTCAAAAATTGGGGATTTGGACCTCGATTTGAGGTCCGATTTCAAAACAAATTATATATTTGAATTCATGGGGGAATGGGTAATCGGGTTTAGGTTCGAATCTCGGGTTTTGACCAAGTGGGACCGAGGGCGATTTTGACTTTTTGGGTTAAACTTTGGAGAACTCATTTTTCATGCATTTAAATTGACTTATTTAGCGTTTATTGATGTAATTAAGTAACTCGTGGCTAGATACGAGCGAATTGGCGGAGGAATCAAGGGTTCAAGCTATAATTGAAGCTTGAGTTGTGTTCGAGGCATCGAGGTAAGTGTTTGGTCTAACCTTAGCTTGAGGGATTAGGAGTTGTGTCCTATTTGCTATTTGTTCCTTATTGAGTACGACGTATAGGCATGGTGACGAGTATCTATGCGTTGGTGTCAAGCATGATCGTGAGTCTTATATTGTGATTTTCATGATCTTGTTGTATTATTTATGCTTTGGTAAAGATTTCTATTTGTAGTGTAAAGTTGTGAAAAAAATTGTGACCTATAAACATTGAGGAGCGTTGGCTCCAGTTGTATAACGAATTGTGAAAGTATAAGTGATGATCGAAACTCTAGAGCATTGGCTCGAGTTGTGAAGTGAATTGTGAAGTAAAAGTGAGAAAGAGAAGAGATTATTATGTTGCCCCTTGCCGGGCTATTGTTGAGTTGAGGTTCCCTTATATTGTGTTCTTAATTGATATTACGAACGCTCAGGTTGATGATTCTTCGTGTTAGGTGTTGTAACAAGTTTGGTTATAGCTGGGTAGTTAGGTGTTGTAACAAGTTTAGTTATAACTGAGGTAGTTAGATGTTGAAACTAGTTGAGTTATAGTTGAGATAGTTAGGTGTTGAAAAATGTTTGGTTATGGCTGTTTTTCCCTTGCCGGGACGTACATACTTGTACTGTGGAGTTCCCTTGCTGGGATAATGTAGTCTATTGTTGATCCTTTGCTGGGATGGTTAATTATGATTATTGTAGACTGTATATTTATAGCGGGTCACGCGCTGCAACATTATTAGATATTATATTGGATCGGGTTGTACGCCACAACAGATATTATATTGGATCGGGTTGCACGCCGCAACGGATATTATATTGGATCGGGTTACACACCACAACACCTATATATGTGGATTGGGTTGCACGCCGCAACAAATATTATATTGGATCGGATGGCACGCTGCAACCCGATCCATATATATGGATCGGATATGGATCGGGTTGCATGCCGCAACAATATTAAATGATAAGGGATCGGGTTGCACGCCGCAACAGTATTGTTATTGTATTGATTGTAGACATCGAGTGTTTTCTCATACTTTATTAAGTTTCTGATAGAATTGATATGTTTCCCCGAAGCATGTTTCCCCCTCTCTTTAAAACTGTTATTACCTGTTTATATTTTTGTTGTATATTATATAACTGCACAGGTTTATCTGGAGTCTGGTCCTAGCCTCGTCACTACCTCGCCGGGGTTAGGCCAGTACGGAGACGTCTGTGTTTATCCCTAGAGGCTACAGAGTTAGGAAAAACTTCACGTCTATTCTTTCCTATCGTGCATTTTGGTTTCTCAATACTAATCGAATTTCTATTCTATTCTTTTGCAGATGGCGAGAACACACGCTTCTTCATCCATTGATCAGCAGTCCGAGCCCCTAGTAGCAGCTCTCACGAGGGGCAGAGGACGAGGTTGAGGCCGTGTTAGAGGCCGAGGAAGAGGTAGAGCTTAACCCAGGGCAGCAGCACTAGCGGCGGAGCCTCAGGTTGAGTTGGATGATGAGATTCCAACCCAGGCAGTTCCGTTGGGCCCAGATCAGGTCCTAGAGGGGTTCATTGCTACCCCAGTACTCCAGGATGCTCTGGTCCATCTAGTGGGCCTCATGGAGAGTGTCACCTGGCCAGGCTTACTTCTTGTAGCACCAGCCGTCTCTCAGGTTGGGGGAGGAGCACAGACTCCCGCGACCCGCACTCCAGAGTAGATAGCTCCCCAGTTTCAAACTCCAGTAGCTCATCCAGTTGGAGTAGTTCAGTCGGGTGTGGTAGCTCAGACCGGTGATGGAGTAGATATGTATGTCGATGTATTATGGAGATTGGATAGGTTTACTAATCTCTTCACTACCACTTTCAGCGGTGCAATTTCTGAGGATCCTCAGGATTATTTAGATAGATGTCATGAGGTTCTCAGGAACATGGGGATAGTGGAGACCAATGAGGTCGACTTTGCTGCTTTTCGCTTATCTATATCCACCAAGACTTGGTGGAGAGATTATTGTCTGGATAGACCAGTTGGGTCACCAGCTTTAACTTGGGATGAGTTTTCTTAGCTATATCTGGAGAAGATTCTTCCTATCACTCAGAGGGAGAACTATCGGAGGCAGTTTGAGCATCTCCAGCAGGGTTCTATGACTGTTACTCAGTACGAGACCAGATTTATTGATTTGGCCCATCATGATCTTCTCATACTTCTCACTGAGAGAGAGAGAGTGAGCAGGTTCATTGAGGGACTCATTCAGCCTATTCGATTGCATATGGCTAAGGAGACGGGGAGTGAGATTTCTTTTCAGAAGACGGCCAATGTGGCCAGGAGGGTTGAGATGGTTCTATCACAGGGGGGTGGTCAGGGGTCAGACAAGAGGCCTCGTCATTCTAGTAGGTTCAGTGGTGCCTCATATAGAGGTAAGGATTCTTTTGGTAGGGGCCATCCTCCCAGGCTGTTTCATTTAGCACTTCAGGCTTCTCACGGTGGCCCAGGTGGCCATGGTTCTCACATGCAGTATTCTGATTAGCAGTCCTATAGTGCTTCACCAGCTCCTATCAGTGCACCTCCTCTTCAGAATTTTCAGGGTCGTCAGCCCCAGCAGCCAAGGGCTTGTTTTACTTGTGGCAACACGAGGCATATTGCTAGATTTTGCCCTCGAGCACCGAGCAGTTCTCAGCACCAGGGTTCCCGTGCCATGGTTCAGGCACTGAGTGTTCCACCGCCCGCTCAGTTAGTTAGAGGTGGAGGTAGAGGTATTAGAGGTAGAGGTAGAGGTATTAGAGGTGGAGGTAAAGGTATTAGAGGTGGAGGTGCAAGTACTATTCTGGTTCGTAGCAGAGAAGCGTGGTGGGGCCTAGCCCCGATGTTATGCTCTTTCAGTCATGCTAAGGCTGAGGCTTTCGATGCAGTTATCACAAGTACTGTTCTGGTTTGTAGTAGAGATGCTCTAGTTCTATTTGATCCAAGGTCTACATACTCCTATGTGTCATCTTATTTTGCACCGTATTTGGTCATGCCTAGTGATTCTTTAAGTGCTCCTGTATATATGTCTACACCAGTGGGTGATTCTATTGTGGTAGATCGTGTCCATCATTCATGTATAGTTATGATTGGGGGTTTTGAGACTCGAGTAGATTTGTTACTGTTGGACATGGTTGATTTTGATGTCATTTTGGGGATGGACTGGTTATCACCTTACCATGCTATCTTGGACTCTCATGCCAAGACTGTGACCTTAGCCTTGCCAGGTTTACCTCATTTAGAGTGGAGAGGGACTCCTGGTCATTCTACCCGTAGGGTTATCTCGTATATGAAGGCTCGGCGTATGGTCGAGAGGCGGTGTTTGGCTTATTTGGCATATGCTCGTGATTCTAGTGCTGAGGTTCTTTTGTGGATTTTGTGTCTATAGTTCGTGAGTTTCCTGAGGTACTTCCTTCAGAACTGCTGGGTATGCTACCCGATAGGGATATTGACTTCTGTATTGATTTGGCTCCGGGCACTCATCCCATTTCTATTGCACTGTATCGTATTGCCCTGCCTGAGTTGAAAGAATTGAAGGAGCAGTTGCAAGACTTGCTTGATAAAGGCTTCATTATACCTAGTGTCTCGCCTTGGGGTGCGTTAGTGTTGTTTTTTAAGAAGAAGGATGGATCAATGAGGATGTGCATAGATTACCGGCAGTTGAACAAAGTTACAATCAAGAATAAGTATCCATTGTTGAGGATTGATGATTTGTTTGATCAGCTTTGGGGTGCCTATGTATTTTTGAAGATTGACTTGAGATCTGGCTACCATCAGTCGTGGATTAGGGCATCCAATGTCCCTAAGACAACTTTCCACACTTGGTACATGCATTATGAGTTGTTGGCGATGTCATTTGGGTTGACCAATGCCCTAGCAGCTTTTATGGATTTGATGAACCGAGTGTTCAAGCCTTACTTGGATTCATTTGTGATAGTCTTCATTGATGATATTTTGATCTATTCCCGCAGCCGGGAGGAGCATGAGCAGCATCTGAGAGTGGTTCTTCAGACTTTGCGAGATAGTCAGTTGTATGCTAAGTTTTTGAAGTGTGAGTTCTGGTTGAGTTCGGTTGCATTCTTGGGTCATGTTGTATCAGTAGGGGGTATTCAGGTAGATTCAAAGAAGATAGAGGCAGTCAAGAACTGGCCTAGACCCGCATCAGCTACAGAGATCCGGAGTTTCTTAGGTTTGGCAGGCTATTACCATCGGTTTGTGGAGGGGTTTTCATCTATTGCAGCCCCGATGACCAGGTTGACCTAGAAGGCTGCCCAGTTCAGGTGGTCGAACGATTGTGAGGAGAGCTTTCAGAAGCTTAAGACAACTTTGACTATGGCATCATTATTGGTTTTGCCTACAGGTTCAGGGCCATATATAGTTTATTGTGATGCATCTCGTATTGGACTTGGTGCGGTGTTGATGTAGGATGGCAAGGTCATTGCTTATGTTTCTCGTCAATTGAAGATTCTTGAGAAGAACTATCTGGTTCATGATTTGGAGTTGGAAGTCATTGTTCACGCGTTGAACATTTAGAGGCATTATCTGTATGGCGTGTCATGTGAGGTGTTCATGGATCACAAGAGTCTGCAGTATTTTTTCAAGCAGAAGGAGCTAAATTTGAGGCAGAGAAGGTGGTTGGAGCTATTGAAAGACTATGATATCACCATCTTATATCATCCGGAAAAGGCCAATGTGGTGGCCGATGCTTTGAGTAGGAAGTAAGCCAGTATGGACAGTCTTGCATATATTTCGGTCGGTGAAAGACCGCTTGCTTTAGATGTTCAGGCTTTGGCCAATCAATTCGTGAGGTTGGATGTTTCTGAGCCTAGCCGTGTGTTAGCTTGCACAGTTGCTCGTTCTTCTTTATTGGAGCATATCCGAGATCAACAGTATGATGACCCTCATTTGTGTGTCCTTAGGGACACGGTGTAGCACGGTGGTGCCAAGCAGGTTACATTAGAAGATGATGGAGTTTTGAGGCTGTAGAGTCGAGTTTGTGTGCCTAATGCGATGGGCTCCGAGAGTTGATTCTAGAGGAGGCCCATGGTTCACGGTGCTCTATTCATCCGAGTGCCGCTAAGATGTATCAGGATTTGAGACAACATTATTGGTGGAGGAGGATGAAGAAAGATGTTGTTGCATATGTGGCTCGGTGTTTGAATTGTCAGCAAGTAAAGTACGAGCATTAGACACTTGGTGGTTTGTTCCAGAAGATTGAGATTCCTGAGTGGAAGTGGGAGCGTATTACTATGGATTTCATTGTTGGACTCCCACGGACTCAGAGGAAGTTTGATGAAGTGTGGGTTATTGTTGATAGGCTAACCAAGTCAGCACATTTCATTCCTGTGGCATTCTCCTATTCATCCGAGAGGTTAGCTAAGATCTATATCCGGAAGATTGTTCGTCTTTATGGTGTGCCTATGTCTATCATTTCGAACCGAGGTACGTAGTTTACCTCGTATTTATGGAGAGCGGTTCAGCGTGAGTTGGGCACACGGGTCGAGTTAAGCACAGCATTTCATCCTCAGACGGACGGGCAGTCTGAGCGTACTATTCAGATTTTGGAGGATATGCTCCGAGCTTGTGTTATTGACTTTGGAGGCTCGTGGGATCAGTCGAGCATCCAGATGGCTCCTAATGAGGCTTTATATGGTAAGCGGTGTCAGTCACCAATTGGATGGTTTGAGCCGGGAGAGGCTCGGTTGTTAGGTACGGATCTAGTATAAGAGGCCTTGGATAAGGTCAGGATCATTCAGGATAGGCTTCGTACAGCTTAGTCCAGGCAAAAGAGTTATGTCGACCGTAAGGTTCGTGATGTGGCATTCATGGTCGGCAAGCGGGTGTTGCTTCAGGTGTCGCCTATGAAGGGCGTGATGATATTTGGGAAGAGGGGCAAGCTTAGCCCTAGATTTATTGGCCCGTTTGAGATTCTTGATTGAGTGGGAGAAGTGGCTTACAGACTTGCGTTGCCGCCGAGCTCATCAGCCGTGCATCTAGTGTCTCATGTGTCCATGCTTCGAAAGTATCACGGCTATCCATCCCACGTGTTAGACTTCAGCACTGTCCAGTTGGACAAGGATGTGCCCGATGAGGAGGAGCCAGTAGCTATCCTAGATCGGCAGGTTCGCTAGTTGAGATCAAAGAGTTTCCCTTCTGTTCGTGTTCAATGGAGAGGTCAGCCTGTTGAGGCAGCGACCTGAGAGTCCGAGTCCGATATGTGGAGCCGATATCCCCATCTTTTCTCCGACTCAGGTACTTCCTTCTTATGTCTGTTCGAGGACGAACGATTATTTTAGAGGTGGAGAATGTGATGACCCAAAATGTCATCACTTGTTTTAGAAGTAAATTCTGTGATCTGAGGCCTTAAAAACCTTTTTTTGCCTCACCTCAATTTGCGTGCACAGTCCGGGCGCGTATCCGGAAAGCCTTTATGTGAAAATCTGTGAAAAATGATAAATTTTGCTTTTAAAATGAGTTTAAGTTGACTTCGATCAACATTTTGGGTAAACGGATTCGAACCCGTGATTTGACAGTCCTAGGGGGTCCGTAGGAAAACATGGGACTTGGGCGTATTCCAGGAATTGAATTCCGAGGTCCCAAACCCGAGAAATGAATGTTTGAAGAAAATGGTTTAACTGAAATTATAAGAGTTTTTAGAAATTTAAATATGTTTGAATTTGATAGTATCGGTCCTGTATTTTGGTTTCGGAGCCCGGTACAGGTCTTATATGGTATTTAAGTCGAGCCTGTAAAATTTGGTAAGGAACGGACTTTATATGACGTGAATCAGACCATCGGTTGATAAAAATGGAACTTAAGAGTTCATGAGATTTTTCTTTGAGTTTTATGCTAAATTCATAGTTATTAATGTTATTTTGATGATTTGATCACATGAGCAAGTTCGTATGATGTTTTTGGACTTGCGTGCATGTTTGTTTTGGAGCCCCGAGGGCTCGGGTGAGTTTTGAATAGGCCACAAAGTGAAATTGGACTTAGGAGAATTGCTGGTGTGTTGCAGGTTTGTAGCAGGCCTCTGATCTTGCATTTGCGAGATCAGGCATCGCAATTTCGATATAACCAAGGTTTGCAAATGCAAGGTTTTCATCACAAATGCGAAGAACCCCGTGCTAGCCTTATCTCGCATTTGCGAGGTACACTTTGCAAATGCGAAGTCTTCAGTTAATGCCAAAAGTCGCAAATACGACCCATGTATCGCAAATGCGATGTCGAAAATGCAACATACCTTTCGCAATTGCGAAGTCAGCAGGTTCCTTAAACCCTGGTCGCAATTGGACATCTGCAACTTGCTAAATCATAACTTAGACGTATTTTTAGCCATTTTTCAAACCTTTTCAAAACCTAAACACCATTGGGCGATTTTTTAAAGACAAGTACTCTTCTAAATAGATTGTAAGTCATTTCTAACTCATTTTCATTAATCTTTAACATCTTTTCACATGATTTCAACTCAAAATCAAGGGTTTTCATGGGGAAAATTGGGTCTTTTGGGTAGAACTTAGGTTTTTAAATTTTTTGGGATTTGGACCTTGATTTGAAGTCCGATTTCAAAACAAATTATATATTTGGGTTCGTGGGTGAATGGGTAATCGGGTTTTCGTTCGAACCTCCCGGTTTTGACCATGTGGGTCCGGGGTCGATTTTTGACTTTTTGGGGAAATCATTGGAAAACGTATTTTCATGCATTAGAATTGATTCATTTAGCATTTATTGATATAGTTAAGTAACTTGTGGCTAGATACGAGCGAATTGGTGGTGGAATCAAGAGGTAAAGTGGTAGTTTAGGCTTGAATTGTGTTCATGGCATCGAGGTAAGTGTTTGGTCTAACCTTAGCTTGAGAGATTAGGAGTTGTGTCTTATTTGCTATGTGTTAGTTGTGGAGTACGATGTATAGGCATGGTGACGAGTATCTATACATCGGTGTCAAGCATGCTCGTGGTTCTAGTGTTGTAATTGTTGTGACTCCGTTGAGATTTATCCATGCTTAATATGTTGATTATCATTGTTAGTTCCCTTGCCGGGATGTTATTGTTTATGATATTGTCTCCCTTGCCGGGATGTTATTGTTACGATATTATTTCCCTTGCCAGAATGTTGTTGTTATACTCTTGTTCCCTTACCGGGATTTTTTGTTCTGATTGATGTTGATTTGTAAATGGGATCGGATTGCACGACTGCAACAAGATATATGAAATGGGAGCGGGTTGCACGCTTGCAACAAGATATATGAAATGGGAGCGGGTCGCACATCTGCAACAAGATATATGAAATGGGAGCGAGTTGTACGCCTGCAACGAGATATATGAAATGGGAGCGGGTTGCACGCCTGCAATGAGATATATAAAATGGGAGCGAGTTGAATGCATGCAACGAGATATATGAAATGGGATCGGGTTGCACGCCTGCAACAAGAAAGAAATGAAAGTGAATACTGTGTTTGTTTTCCTCATTATTGTTGGCAATTAAATTCTAGTTTCTTTATATTCCTCTTTGGTATTTTGTTGTTATCTGATACTCCCCGTAGCATGCTTGCCCCTCCCCCTCTTTAACTGTGAATATCTATTTTTATTTTCCACTGTATATGATTTAATTGCACAGGTTTATTTGGTAGTCTGGTCTTAGCCTCGTCACTATTTCGCCGAGGTTAGGCTACGCACTTACTAGCAGATGGGGTCGGTTGTGCTGATACTACACTCTACACTGTGTGCAGATCCCGGTACTGGAGCTTACGGACCTTAGCTTTGGGTTGCTGCCTTCAGTCCATTCGGAGAACCGAGGTGATTCTGCAGGCATCCGCGGGCCTTGGAGTCTCCTCCTATCCTTTCATCGTGTTTCATTTATGTATTTCAGAGACAACGTTGTATTTATTTTTCAGACCCTTATTTGTAGTATTCCTAGACCGTCTGTCAAATTATGATGCCAGTTCTGGGTAGTTTATGTTTAAGGATTTGTATTGGTAATATTTAAATGGTTATATTCTGTTCTTCCACTTATTAAATTCCGTTGTTTACATAATGCTGGTTTTAATTGTTAAAGGATTAAAATGGGAAAAAGATAAATAATGCAAATGGTTGGCTTGCCAAGCTTTCACTAGTAGATTCCATTACGACTCCCGATGGTGGTAAATTCGGGTCGTGACAAATTAGGTAATGTCCTATTACCCGGTAATTAACCAATTACCCGCATAATTAAGAATTACCTCAAATTACTTAAAATACTATTTATTTTTAATACACTTTATACATCATACTATCATAGTTATATGGTACCATATAAAATCAATACATATACTATTATTTCATTAAAACATCCATATAAAAATAAATATATTTTTTTCAACTTGTAATTTTTCTAATCTCATATAAATAGTAAAAACTTTCGTACGCTTAACTGTTAAAATGGTAGAAAGATAACCTTCTTTTCTTGTGATAAAATAATTTTTATCTTTATAATTAAGAAAATCTTATAAACTTTCTTATATTATGTGTATAATTTAAAGAATTTTCGAAAGTAGTACTATTAATATTTATATGAAATCATATTTTTCAAACTTCTTTTTTTTTTTTACAAAAATTGTTCTACTCAAAATACCATATCAAATGTATATAACGGCATCAATATTATTAATCTTACAAGGTCTTATAATAACAATGTCTTAAACCCTCTGTAACCTCCTAATAGACATAATCCCTTTTGTACTCATGTGGATTTACTACGGCACATTTTAATGCTAAGGTATGGGATGTAACATCCTTCCCCCTCTTAGAAACATTCTTCCTCGAATGTTAATTCTTAGGGATTTACAAAATTTTCACAAAAGTCTCCTTTGTAAATTTAACTTAAAACCCAAACTATATCTGAAGTCTCAACTATTCACAATCTTTTCTACTTGAGTATCTCGTATTTTCTTCACCTTTACCTTACTTGCCTTCCAATCTCACATCATATCTTCTGTTTCTTTCATAACTTCCCTTCCACATTACGCCATTACGCCTTAAAGATCTATTGTAATACCTATACCTCTAGTGCATACAAAATCTGGCAAAATCTTCATACTGACTTCTTACGGCATAGCTCTATGGCACGATATGGAAACAAAAGAAGGGTAACATTTTCTAAATGCCCTATAGCCACTCAATTATAAATGTGGCGCGCAACACACCCATAAGTGAGACCCTACTAGGCACGGCTTTGTAGACACCCTAGGATATGACTCGCTCTGATACCACTTTATCACGCCTCAAACCTGGGGAGGCACGGATGGCACTCGGTGCCGTAGTAGCCCGAGTGAACCACTCTGTAACTAATTCATTCCTTTTTATAACTATCATGGGCCAGCATAGCCATAACTCATAATGTAAAATTGTAAGTGGGCAAATGTTTTATCAATGAATCATCGTTCAAAAAACGTGAATACATATGGGTCGTCAAGGCCTCTGACATACTGTACATAGTAACCCTATGTCTACAAAGCTTCTAAGATTATTTGACATAAAATGGGACAGGATACCGGCCTACCCATAAGTCTGTGGCAAAACTCTGACATGTGACTCATAGACTCGGCTGCACTCTGAATGAGATGGAGTCGTACCGATCCTTCGCTGAATACCAATCTTATCCACGTTGAAGGCTCGTCAAATTGATTATCTATACCTGTAGGCATGAATGCAGCGTCCCCAACAAAAGGACGTCAGTACAAATAATGTACTGAGTATGTAAGGCATGTAAATAAGTATATAAAGGACATGGAAGAAAACGTGGAGTAAATGACTCAGCCTGTAAATCTGGATGGTTCTGTAAATCAAAATCATGAAATATCTTTAATGTCATGCATATGCATATAAATGTCATGTAATGCATAGGTCTATACGTACATAACATCGTCAAGCCTCTGAGGGCATCCCATTATATTATTTCAGCCACTGTGGGCAAGATATGAACCTGAATAACATCTGCTGAATTACAAAAATAAGGAAACTTGCCAAAAAGGCATATGTACGGATACATGCAGAATACAGCGGGCAAGCCGGCAAGGCTGCTGTAGACAATTATACATCCAAAATTGAAAGCCTATACCATAACCTTTTACCATATCCCATATACGTATATTTACATATATACGCATATATACTGTCATCTGGTCATGGGTCAATGCACATGTATAAATGGGTGAAATGTATGAAAAATACGTAAAAATCTCAATATTCCTTTCCGGATAAACTTTTTCAAATGCGTATTATTCTAAGACCCATGAACAGAAGATAATAATAATTTACATAGGAAAATCAAGAATATAGACACCCCTAGTATTTCTATGATTAGAGTAGTTCATGGAAACTGTGTTTTTGCTCATTTCTTCAGTATAATTTGGACGATGCCAAAAAAAAGAAGGAATGACCTAAACATACCTGAACCGGTTCTCTAAAATTTCCCTTCTAACACACAACAATTACATCAAAACTCATCAAAACCAAAACAAGAAATACCTAAATAACCCGGAAGCAATCCTCTCAAATGCAAATTGTTCACCGCTTGACAAACATCTGAACCAACTATCACTAACTCGGCTTCATTACTGACCTTATCCTCACCATTCTTCTCAAGAATTTGTGACGACCCGGCCAGTCGTCTCATGAGTTACCGCTTTGTTTTCCCCCATTTCTGCTTTTTTATGCTCTGTTATCCGTGTTTTATGTGATCAAGTTGATTAGTCTGTGTTCGTAGAGGATTTGGTAAGGAGTGAGACACTTAGTCTCTTTTAAGAAGGTTTGATTTGGAAAAGTCAACTGGATGTTGACTATTGTGTTAGAGGGCTCGGATGTGAGTTCCGATGGTTCGGTTAGCTTCGGAAGGTGATTTGTGACTTAGGAGTGTGATCAGAATGAGTTTTGGAGGTCCGGAGTAGAATTAGGCTTGAATTGGCGAAGTTGATATTTTGGCAATTTCCGGTTGATAGACGAGATTTTGATCCGGGGGTTGGAAT
The DNA here is from genome assembly GCF_000715075.1 of Nicotiana tabacum. NCBI lineage: Eukaryota > Viridiplantae > Streptophyta > Magnoliopsida > Solanales > Solanaceae > Nicotiana > Nicotiana tabacum. The sequence continues at coordinate 130,196,630 of NC_134095.1, forward strand.
GTAATTCCGAGAGTTGTAGTAGCTTCGTTATGTCATTTGGGATGTGTGTGCAAAATTTCAGGTCATTCGGACATGTTTTGGTTGTGTTTTTTATCGAAAACGTATTTCGGAAGATTTCTCAAAAATTAGCCTTGAATCCGATGTGTTTTGAGTAATTTGAGGTTGTTTGAGGTGCTTTGATGATTGGAACAAGTTTGAATAAGGTATTGGGACATTTGGTGCTTTTGGTTGAGGTCCCGGAGGCCTCGGGGTGAATTCGGATTGTTAACGGGAAGATTTTGGACTAAAGAGATTTCAGAAGATTGTTGCTTCTGGTATTTCCGCACCTGCGGACCCGCAGATGCGGTTTTGGCTCATCAAGTGGATTCCGCAGATGCGGTGAAAATGACTGCAGAAGCGGTACCGCAGGAGCGGTGGTGGGGTCGTAGATACGAAAACCCCTGGGCAGAATGTTTTAAGTTATTTCATCCGCGATTTTGGGTCATTTTTCCTCCATAGTTGATCTTTTTGAGAGATTTTTGAAGGAAATCGAAGAGGGATTCAACGAGAAACGTTTGGAGGTAAGATTTTCGAACCTAAAGCTCGAATCTATTGTGAAATCCACATAGAAAATCATGGAAACTTAAGCTAAAAATGGAAGAACTAGGGCTTGGGATTTTGAATCTTTGATTGGGGATTTGGAAGACCATTTGGGGTCGGATTTGAGAACTTATGAACTTGTGGGGTGATAAGGAATCTAATGATGCGAAAATTTCTGAGTTTCGAGGAGTGGGCCCAGGCTCGAGTTTTGCTAATTTCGGGATTTTCGATATTTTTTTGATTGTTTTCGCTTGGGCTTTGCTCCCTTAGCATATTGTGATGTATTCGTTCTGATCTTGGATAGATTCGACGTGCGTGGAGGCCAATTTGAAGGGCAAAGGCGTCGCGAGCTAGAGATTTTGCCGGTTCGAGGTGAGTAATGATTGTAAATGATACTCTAAGGGTTTGAAACCCCGGATTGCACATCGTAGTGCTATATTGAGGTGAGACACGCACTGATAATGAGCGTGGGGTTGTTTACTATTGGGGATTGTGACTTGGTCCGTCCTGATTGACGATTTTACTGTGTATTTGACTGAAACTTGTTTGTTAGCATCATGATTTGGGCTGATTGCTATATTTGGGCTTCGTGCCAACTATTTGTACCCTCCGGAGATTTTTATCACTATTTCCTCACTGCTTTGACTTATTACTTGAACTCAGTCCTGTTGATATTTACTGTTTTACAAACTCAGTCACTGTTACTCATATTTGAAACTTAAATGATATTTCTAAATGATGTTTTGGGCTGAGAACTACTGTTTTACTAATGCCCGAGGGGCTTGTGATGATTTTCGGACTGAGTAAGGCCGAGAGCCATATGTGAGGATATGCTGAGTGATATGAGGCCAAGGGCCTGAGATACTTTCATACGCCACGAGGTGGCTTGAGTGATGTGAGGCCGGGTGCCGAGTGATGTGAGGCCGAGTGCCGAGAGATGATGCCACGAGGTGGCTTGATATAGCGTTTGGGCCATAAGGGGCCCCTCCGGAGTCTGCACACCTATAGTGAGTGCGGGTACTCATCATGATCTGAGAGTGAGCCCGATGGGCTGATATTGTTCTGAGAGTGAGCCCGAGGGGCTGATATTATTCTGAGAATGAGCCCGAGGGGCTGATATTGTTTTGAGAGTGAGCCCGAGGGGCTGATATTATTCTGAGAGTGAGCTCGAGGGGCTGGTACTGTTCTGAGAGATTGCCCGAGGGCCAAACCTTTATGTGTTCATCTTTCATATTTACTTGGCATTTTACCTGTTATACTGTAGTATTTGTGCCCGATGGGCAGATGTTTTGTGCTTATCGTCACTAATTGTTTTGCATTTATTTGCGTAACTGTTGAAAAAGTCATTTTCGAAAGAGGTTTTAAACTGAGCTAAGATGTTTCTAAAGATTTCACAGCTTCATTATTTTTCTCAAAGGTTTTACACTGCTTCTATACAGCATGTTGGGTTGCCGTACGTGATTTCTTACTGCTCAGTTGTTATTTACCTTTATTACTCACTGAGATGGAGTACTCACTTTACTCTCTATACCTTGTGTGCAGATGCAGGTATTTATACACCCGGTAGTGAATTTTGGCTAATCGGTGGCAGAGTTATCGGAGTTTAGCAAGGTGGCTGTCAGCGTTCGCAGCACCGTTTTCTCTCCCTGTTTGCTCATCAGTCCTTTTTTTTTTATATTTCAGACCTTGTAGTTGTATTTATACTCTAATAGATGCTCCTGAATTGTGACACCCCGGTTAGGGCTGCGTCAGAATGGTTTTTACTGTTGTTATCGTTATTTTCGCAAATTATGGTTGTTATATCATGTTTTAGAAATATTTACGGTACTTAACTATTTAAAAGAGATGTTCTGTTTTGATCTGGCTGGCCTTGTCTTCACGAGATGCGCCATCACGACCAGGTTCGGGGTTAGGGTCGTGACAGAATTGCATTCCTTAACACACTCACCTTCCTTAGCAAACTCCCACTAAATGTCTTAGAAACCGTGTACACGCAATGATTATCCATATTATACCAAAACCCGTACACTTTACATATTACATGAAGACTTAAACTTGATTTGAAGGAAGCCTTATAATTATAACTACTATTTTTGGACATAAAGGAAATATTAATTATGGAAGTATTAATCATAAATTTCATTGAGGTATCGAAGGTTAAAAAAAATGCTTAAACCAATTAGGATGTTTTCATAATAAAACTAAATATAAGCACCTACGATTTTATTTTTATCTTAATCTTAGTAAAACCAGCCTAAGAAAATTAGTCAAAAAGGTTTTGAGTGATCTTACTTGGTATGATAAAACATTTGATTAAAGTACGACTTAAGTCATCTTGAACATTTCTTAAATGTCCAACTTTCTAACTAGTACTCTACATAAACATTTTTACTTTTTAATGATTATTATGGACTGAATACGTTATTCTTGGTATTTGGTTCAATGAAATTTCATGTATTATTAGTCTCAGAGGTTACCTTCTAAATATAGTTACACACAACAAATAAGAAACTATTAGCTTCAACAGTTCCTAAGAAGCCCAGCATCAGATATGCTACCACCAGTCCAGTGTTCAACAATTACATCTGCGAAGAGAGTACTCTTGAACAAACCTGGTCCACAGTGCTTATTTTTATGAAGGGTTTAGTCACCTGTGCTTCCAACTCACGTGAGACTAGGAAAAGAGAGAAGGACCAACTTGTACAGACAGTAAAATTTTACGGCAATCGGGTTCAGAATTCAGTAACGCAATTGAGTAGTTAAAATCTCATCCCAAGACACCGTAAAATGTATCTGAATTTACAATAACTCTCTAGGAAGCTGAAAGTTTCATCGGCTCATGATCAATTGATCATTGTCAGAGCAACAACAGCAAAATGGAAGTTTCCTCTCAAAATGTACAAGTATGAAGTAACCTTAAATAATTGCCACTAAATTCCTTAGTATGACACATATGGTAAATGACTAATGAGTCATTTGATTGAGTGGCACATGCTGCCACACGGGTGGGGTGAGAAATTTTAATCTTTATCCACTTATTAGGTAAATTAGGTAATGTCCTGTTACCCTGTAATTAACCAATTACCCGCATAATTAAGAATTACCTCAAATTACTTAAAATACTATTTATTTTTAATACACTTTATACATCATACTATCATAGTTATATGGTACCATATAAAATTAATACATATACTATTATTTCATCAAAATATCCATGTAAAAATACATATATTTTTTTCAACTTCTAATTTTTCTAATCTCATATAAAGAGTAAACAATTTCGTACGCTTAACTGTTAAAATGGTAGAAAGATAACCTTCTTTTCTTGTGAGAAAATAATTTTTATCTTTACAATAAAGAAAATCTCATAAACTTTCTTATATTATGTGTATAATTTAAAGAATTTTCGAAAGTAATAATATTAATATTTATATGAAATCATATTTTTCAAACTTCTTTTTTTTTTTTTTACAAAAATTGTTCTACTCAAAATACCATATCAAATGTATATAACGGCATCAATATTATTAACCTTACAGGGTCTTATAATAACAATGTCTTAAACCCTCTATAACCTCTTAATAGACATAATCCCCTTTGTACTCATGTAGATTTACTATGACACATTTTAATGCTAAGGTACGTGATGTAACAATCGGATGCCCTAATCCTCAACTAATGGCAGCCAGATCTCAAATCAATCTTCAAAAATACATTGGCACCCTAAAGCTAATCAAATAAATCATCAATCCTCGGCAATGGATACTTGTTCTTGATGGTGACTTTGTTCAACTGTCAGTAGTCTTTGCACATCCTCATCGACACATCCTTCTTTTTAACAAACAACACCGGCACAGCCCAGGGAGAAACACTAGGTGTAATAAAGCTCTTATCTAGCATATCTTGCAACTGTTCCTTCAATTCTTTTAACTCTGGCGGGGCCATGCGGTATGGCGGAATGAAAATGGTCTGAGTGCCCGGAGTCACATCAATGCAAAAGTCAATATCCCTGTCGGGTGGCATCCCCGGCAGGTCTGCACGAAATACCTCTGGAAACTCACGAACAACTGGTACGGAATCCATGGAAGGAACTTCTGCACTGGAATCGCGAACGTAAGCCAAATAAGCCAAACACCCCTTCCCGACCATACGTCGAGCCTTCATATAAGAAATGACCCTATTGGTAGAATGACCAGGAGTCCTTCTCCACTCCAATCGGGTCAACCCCGATAAGGCTAAGGTCACGGTCTTGGTGTCATAATCCAATATGGCATGATAAGGTGACAGCCAATTCATCCCCAAAATGACATCAAAATCGACCATATCAAGAAGTAGGAGATCTACACGAGTCTTAAGACCCCATATAATCACCACACACAAGCGATAGATACGATCTACGATAATAGAATCATACACCAGTATGGACACATATACATGAGCACTCAAAGAATCATGAGGCACAACCAAATACGTAGCAAAATAAGATGACACATAGGAGTATGTAGACCCTGGATCAAATAGAACGGAAACATCTCTACTGCAAACTGTATCGTACCTATGATAACAACATCGGATGCCTCGACCTCAGGCCTGGCTGTGAAAGCATAACATCGGGGCTGAGCCCTACCACTCTAAACTACATCCCTGGGATGGCCTCCTCCTGGCTTGCCTCCACCTCTAGCGGCCTGACCTCCACCTCTAATACCTCGACCCCCACCTCTAGCTTCCTGACCCCCACCTCTAGCTAGCTGAGTGGGCGGTGGAACACCTGGTGCCTGAACCATGGTACGAGAAGCCCGATGCTGAGAACTGCTCGAGGGAAAGATCTAGCAATGTTCCTTGGATCGCCACAAGTATAACAAGTCCTCGGCTACTGGGACTACTGGCCCTGAAACTGACCCTAACGGCCTGAGTAATCACCCTGAAAACTTTGGAACGGAGGTGCACTGATAGGAGCTGGTGGTGCACTGTAGCATAGCTGATCAGAATACTGCATATGAAAACCACAGCCACCTGAAGCACCATGAGAAGCCTGAATTGCTGAATAAAATGGCCTGAGAGGATGGACCATACCAAAAGAATCCTTGCCTCCATACGAGGCACCATTGAACCTACTAGAATGACGAGGCCCCTTGTCAGACCCCTGACCACTCCCCTAAGCTAAAACCATCTCCACTCAACTGGCCACATTGGCCACATCCGGGAAAGAAATCACACTCCCTGTCTCTTTAGCCATTTGCAATATGATAGGCTAAGCGAGTCCCTCAATTAACCTCCTCACTCTCTCTCTCTCGGTGGGGAGTATAAGAAGAGCATGACGAGCCAAATCAACAAACATAGTTTCGTACTGGGTGACAGTCATAGAACCCTGTTGAAAATACTCGAACCGCCTGTGATAGTCCTCTATCTGAGTGATCGGAAGGAACTTCTCAAGAAATAGCTAAGAGAACTGGTCCCAAGTCAAAGCAGGTAACCCAACTGGTCTAGTCAATACAAAATCATTCCACCATCTCTTCACGGACCCTATCATCTGGAATACAGTAAAGTCGAGCCCATTAGTCTCTAATATCCCTATGTTCTACAACACCTCATGGCAGCGGTCAAGATAATCCTGAGGGGAGGGGGGCCTCAGAAACTTCCCCACCGTAATAAACCAGGAAAAGCTTGGTGAACTTATACAACCTCAACAAAGCCTCAGAAGACATAGATGATCCACCAGCGGCCTGAGCTACTCCTATTGGCTGGAGTCTAGAACTAGAGAGCTATCTGCTCCGGAGTGCGAGCAACAGGAGTTTATGCTTCTCCCCCAGCCTGAGAGGTGGTTGGTGCTACAAGAAGTATGTCTGCCTAAGTGACACTCTCCATAAGGCCCACTAGACGAACCAAAGCATCATGGAGTACCAGTGTGGCGATGAACCCCTCTGGAATCTGAGCTGGCCCTGCTGGAACAGTCTGGGCTGGGACATCATCCTCAAACTCTACCTGAGACTCCGCCGCTAGTGCTATTGCTCGAACTCTAGGCTGAGACTTGCCCCTGCCTCGACCTCTGGCACGGCCTCGACCTCGTCCTTTGCCCCGCGTAGGAGCTGCCACTAGGGGCTCGGGCTGCTGATTAGCGGATGAAGCGGTATGTGTTCTCGCCATCTGCAAATGAACAAAGTAGAAGTTTAATTGCATTGAGAAGTTAAATCGCACGACATAGAAGAATAGATGTGAAGTTATTCCTAAATTTTGTATCCTCTAGGGGATAAGCACAAACGTCTCTGTACCAATCCCTCAGACTCTACCTTGCTTGTTCGTGAATTGTGAGACCTCGGCAACCTAGTGATCTGATACCAACTTGTCACGATCCGGATTTTTCACCGTCGGGATCATGATGGCACCTACTCTTGAAAGCTAGGCAAGCAGACAAATACCATTTTATCACATTAATTATTAACTAGAACAGAAATAAATAATAGCTAAAGCCAAATAGAGATAAAGTGTGGAAGTATTATAACAGTTCAACAGTTCTAATACATGACTACCCAATGATCTGGTGTCACAATCTACTAACGTCTAAGAAATTCTACAAATATTGGTTTAAAAGAAATACATCTGTCCTCAAAATAAAAAGAGACAGGAAATCCAAAATAGGGAAGAAGGGGACTCCAGGGTCTGCGAACTCCAGCAGATCTACCTTGGGTCTCTCGTGGACTGAAAGCAGCAACCCCAAACTCTACGCATGAGGTCCGACATCAAAATCTGCACAGAAAGTGCAGAGTGCAGTATTAGTACAACTGACCCCATATACTAGTAAGTATCTAGCCTAACCTCGGCGAAGTAGTGACAAGGCTAGGACACGACAACAATATAAACTTGTGCAGTTAAATCATATACGAGAAATAATAATAACAGAAATTTAACAAATAAAGACGGGAAAGGAAAACATGCAGCGGGGAATAACAGATTCTGATAGTAATTCAGTGAAGAAGCAAAGTAAACACCATATTTGAACCAACAGAAATAATGATATAATAACACGTGCACGACATCACCTTTCGTGCTTCTACTCTCACCCTTACCATAAGAAACAACATAAACGGCACGGCATTACCCTTTGCGCATTAACTCTCTCATAATCATGGCACGGCATCACCCTTCGTGCATTAACACTCAAAGAATATGGCATGGCATTACGCTTCGCGCATTAACACACACAAAATATGGCATGGCATCACCCTTCGTGCATTAACACTCATAGAATATGGCATGGTATCACCCTTGAATTAACACTCACTCACAATATCGTGCACGACATCACCCTTCGTGATTTACACTCTTTCTCACCCAAACAATAGAAACAATAATATCCTAGCAAGGGAATCACCTATAGCCAATCTCGTTTCAACTGTTAAATTCAAAATATAAGTCTCAACTTGAGTCAATACTCAACAATCACCCAATAACAAGAAAACATAATAAGACTTGTTCAACATGAAGAATAACCAGCTTAAGCATGAACAATACATAATAAGAGACACAACGGTCACAATATAAGACTCGCTTGCATGCTCAACATCAACGTATTGATACTTGTTACCACACCTATACTTCGTACTCAATGCTAACACGTAGCAAATAATACAATAACACATATTCCCCCAAGTTAAGGTTAGACCAAACACTTACCTCAATTTCACGGCCACAATCAAACCTCAATTACCGCTTTACCTCTCGATTCCACCTCCAATCCGCTTGTATCTAGTCATAATTAACTTAATAACATCAATAGATTCTAAAGAACTCAATTCCAATGCTTAATTATAGGTTTCCCAATATTTTTTCCAAAAAGTCAAAAATCGTCCACGGGTCCGCTTGGTCAAAACTCGAAGTTCAAACCAAAATCCGATTATCCATTCACCCACGAGCCCAAATATGCAATTAATTTTGAAATTCGACCTCAATGTGAGGTCTAATTCCCCAAATTTCGAAATTCCTAAATTCTACCCAAAAACGCCTAATTCCACCATGAAAAACTCTAGATTCTAGGATGAAATCTTGTGAAAAGACGAAATAGATTGGAAGAAATAAGTTAAGAACCATTTACCTATGATTTGGGGAAGAACTTGCCCTAGGAAAATTGTCTCTTGGAGTTTAGGTTTTGAAAATTTGAAGAATGAGTGAAAATTCCCGTGCAAGACCCTTTTACTTAGCTGCAGATGTCACAATTGTGAAGCTCGCAAGTGCGAACCTACTGCATGTCTGCTACTGTCCCAATTGCGAACCATTGGTCACAATTGCGATGGTTGCCCCTCCCTGATGACTTCGCAAATGCTAACTATGCTGACCCAGGTCTTCTTCGCAATTGCGATAAAACCCTCGCAATTGCCAAGCCTCTGAAGCATGCAAATGCAAAGCCTGATCTCGTAATTGCGAGATCAGAAGCCTACAACATGTACCAGATGCAACAACAGATTTTCTAAGTCCAAACTCACTCTGTGGCTTACCCGAAACTCACCCGAGCCTTTGGGGCTCCAAACCAAACATGCACACAAGTCTAAAATATCATGCAGACTTACTCGTGTGATCAAATCGTCAAAATAACGTCTTAAACAACAAATTTAACATCAAAACTCATGAAATTCTCAAGATAGTTCAAAATCTCTGTTTTCTCAACAAAGAGTCCAAATGACATCAAATCTCTTCCGTTTTCATCAAATTTCACATATAAGGTCTAAATACTATAATAGACATGTATCGGGCTTCAAAACCAAAATACGGGCCCGATACCAATGAAATCAAATCTTATTAAATTTTCAAAACCCATTATATTTTCAGTTAAATAATTTTCTTCAAAAATTCATTTCTCGGGCTAGGGACCTCGAAATTCGATTCCGAGAATACACCCAAGTCCCATATTTTATTGCGGGCCCTCCGGGACCGTCGGAATATGGGTCTGGGTCCGTTTACCCAAAATACTGACCGAAGTCAACTAAAAATTTTCTTTTTAAGCCAAAAATTATTATTTCTTAAATTTTTCACATAAAAGCTTTGCGGTATCGCATCCGGACTGCGCATGCAAATCACAAAAAAATATAAAAGACGATTTTTAAAATATCAGAATACGAAAACAAATTCTAAAACAAAAGATGACATTTTGGGTCATCACAGGATGCGCACATTAGGTTAGCATGCACCGAAGAGAAACAGAGTTCAGAGGATCTCAAGAGTTGTAAGGCCATCCTCCGAACGAATTTTATAATAATAAATCTTTAACTTTTTATTTTCTCCCAAAACAAGAGTTTTAAGCTTCCAAAAATGAAGAATTATGGGGTTGTTGGTGAAAAAGAACAATGTAGCACATACAAAACTAAAAAAAAAGTCTATTTTCGCAACAAAATAAAATCGGAGACAATATTTGAAAACCATTTCTTTAGGGGGACAATCGCTGTAATTAACTTATTTATTTTAGTAAAAATAATCATCCTACAAATTATTTTCGTTCAATTATTCAATTTAGTTTCATTTATTTTTCTGAAGGCTATTTTTATTTATCTTATTCCTAAATACAAATGAGGTAAGTATCTAAATTAAGCCATCCTTTTTTACGACATAATTATTCAGTTTAGTTTCATTTATCTTTCTGAATCTATTTTTATTTATCTTATTCCTAAATACAAATGAGGTAAGTATCTAACTTAAGCCATCACTACTAGAAATTCGGCAAAAACTGATCAACTTTGGTCGCTAAAAAACCGGCCAAAAATTGATCAAAGTTGATCGGTTTTTTCAAATATTTTAATTTTTAATTTTTTTTACGAAACCGACCAACTTTGTTCGGTTTTCTTTGGCTCAAAAATGCGAGAAACCATTTTTGAGTCCTGCAAAATTTATTTTTCAAGAAACCGATCAACTTTGGTCGATTTTTGCAATTAAAATAAATAAAAATTAATATTAAAAAAACCGACCAACTTTGGTCGGTAAATTCGGTCGGTCATTTTAAAAAACCGACCAACTTTGATCGGTAATTTTGTTTTTTTTTTAAAAAACGACCAACTTTGGTCGGTTATTTTCATACAAAAATACAATTAAAGAGTATAAATAAAAAATAAGACAATCTTAAAACAAAATGCACCAAATGATTTAGTGGTAGAATAGTTTCCTGTCACAATACACACCCCCGTTCGAGTCCCAGATGCTGAATCTTTTGATTACATAATTAAAATAACGACCAACTTTGATCTGTTTTTTTTTGCGACCAACCTTAATCTTTTTACCTTTGCAACCAACCTAGGTGGGTAATTTGCAACCAACTTTGATCGGTATACTAAAACGACCACCAAAATAGCGACCAAGCGTATTTGAACGCGTTTTGATCGGTAATTTGCCAAAACCGACCGAAGTTGATCGATTTTTGTGATCGATAATTACGAGATTTCTACTAGTGCATCCTTTTTACTACATAAATTAATCTGTCACATACTATAAGAGGGACCACATTCCCTAGGAGGCCCACTCTTCTCTAGGATCTTCCCATCATGGGCAACTGGGCTAATGATCCAACCTTTTTTGTTTGGTTTGGCGGGGGGTGTAGGGGGAGGGGGAGGGTGATGTTACTAGAAAAGAGAAGAGCACTTTGATCGAGTCCAAAATCTTTTTGATGATTTTTTGGACAAAAAATATTTTTCTACTATTTAAAAAAAAAGTTACATAAATGAGTAAAGCGCAGTACTATACTGCGAACTACTTTAACAGAAATTAGTCCGTTAAAGTAAAACGCAGTATGGTACTACGTTTTACTTTAAAAAAATTTTTTTTTGTAATTCGCAGTACTATACTGCGTTTTACTAATTAAATTTGTAAAACGCAGTATAATACTGCGTTTTACTTAAACGTATTATTATATTGCGTTTTACTTTTGTTTTTGGCCCACCAATAATGAACTGACATAACAATAATTCAATACATAAAACGTAGTATTGTACTGGTTTTTACATTCGGACTTGCCTTATTTAAAGACGTTTCAATTTTATGAAAATTCATTCAATCTTCAAACTTACGTTCATACTTCTCTCTTCTTCTTATCAATCATTTTTTTACAATGTCTGAAGTGGCAAAAATAAGGGTTTCACTATATTGGGGGGGTGAGGTGAGGTTGTGTTGGAGAATAACTCTGTGAGGTATAACTCACCTCCATAATGTCATGTTAAATTGCCGCTTACTATGGAGTACGATAAATTGACATCGTTGTTACGTAAAAAATGAATGAGAGGTGGCGTTCGGTTAACCTTAAAATAATCGGTAGATTTCCGTATTCAGTGACTCCGCAGGGGTTTGCTTATTATTCTGAGTTTAACATCGAGGATGATGAAACTCTTAGAGATTTTTGCGGATTCCGGATGAATACAGTGAATTTATTGTAATAAAATTATTGGAAATATACGTCAAGGTGGAAGACGTTCCCAATAATGAGGGCGTGCATAGTAGGGATAACCCCCAGTCATCGGGTGGTTATTCTGGAGCAGTTTTTGCCGGACAGATTGCTGATGAAAGAGCTTGACTTGATTTAAACTTGTCACCACCAGCGAATGAGCAGCCGCAAAATAATTTTTTGACTTTATATAATCAACGAGACGACTGGTAAACTTCAATTCCGTGGGTGCTTTAGCGATGTTTATTTTATGTTTTAATTGGATTTGTATTAACACTCATATTTTTCATAGGGGGTACCGTCTGGATACGAATTTTACAAGATTGACTGAATTTTCATAAAATTGAAACGCCTTTAAATAAGGCAAGTCCGAATGTAAAACGCAGTACAATACTACGTTTTATGTATTGAATTATTGTTATGTCAGTTCATTATTGGTGGGCCAAAAACCAGAGTAAAACGCAGTATAATAATACGTTTAAGTAAAACGCAGTATTATATTGTGTTTTACAAATTTAATTAGTAAAACGTAGTATCTGCGAATTACAAAAAAAAATTTTTTTAAAGCGCAGTACGATGCTGCGTTTTACTTTAACGGACTAATTTCCGTTAAAGTAGTTCGCAGTATAATACTGCGTTTTACTCATTTATGTAACTTTTTTTTAAGTAGTAGAAAAGTATTTTTTGTCCAAAAAATCATCAAAAAAGTTTTGGACTCCACTTTGATATCTCGACTATTGGTGTAATTCTATTTTTAGTTATCGTGTTGGTTAGAGTAATTACGTTTAACTTTATATTGATAGAATTCTGCAGTTTTGGTCTTTGCAAAAGAAAAAAAATAAAATTATAATTGCTTGTCACAAGTCTAATCTATCTATAATTAAATAATTAATTATATGTCATTTATTCATTTGATTGAATTCTATTTTGTCAAATTAAATAAGAACTCTGAATTGACATCGCTGTCTTCCGCAAAGGATAAAGTTGTTGAAGCTACGTTTTATTTTCCCATCAAATTTAGCCTTCAATGTTATGCAATGGTCAATGGAGAAAATCTAAAATCAAGAAAATTTGTCAAATTTACACAATCATATAGACTTTAATCATAGAAATGGTTGCCAAATTTGTTCAAGTTTTCTTACTTTGATAAGCAACTTGAGACATAAGCATTGAAAGAGTTGTGCATGTGACAAAGAGAGGGGGAGAGAAACAAAGGAGTTGTTTTCAAGTCCATATTCCTTGACATACTTGTTTGAAACAAATCTTCGAATATCAGTGCCAGGATTTTCTTCTACAAGTAGTTAGATTTATCAGTATGGGAGTAAGGCTTCCACGTCATACTCATCCCATTCCATTCCTTTTTTTCTCGTTCTTTTCTTTGGATTGTTTAACTATTCGGTATCTCAATTTTTGTAAGTGATGTACCAAGTACCAAGTGACAATATTTAATTGGGTATTTATTATATTTTAAATTTGTGTATATACACACGTTGTGTTAAAGTGGAATATAAAAAATAGAGTTGGAGGACCAAAATAGAACATGATAGAGATAAAGTGCCAAATTAAAAAATGGAGCCAAATTAAATGAGTTATATATATATATATATATATATATATATATATATATATATATATATATATATGTGTGTGTATTTAACCTTGTTTTTAAGACTCGCAAGAATAGTCGATTTAATCACATCAGAAGAAGTCATTTATGTATGGAGTATATTTTATTAGTAATTTTGTTAACCTTTTTGAGATCAAACTGGATGAATTGTGAAAGGTAATGGAAGGGGACCGCAACAAAAGAGTTTTTGTACTTTTAGACAAGGGTATAATTGATGGGGAACAATCTTACAAAAGTGTCTCCTTCAAATTTAGAAAGTGACACTTTTATAGACATCCCATCAACTGGACACTAATTATCATACTCAGTAGTCAAGGGTCCTCTCTGAAATCCATTTGATAAGAGCTGCAGCCAATCAGCAACAAGAGACTAGGATGAACTTTTCAAAACTAGCCAATTGAAAATTAGATAAGGCCACTATGCATGGTCCCAAAAGTGCAGTGCCATTTCTTGTGGAAAACTGCCAAAAACTCTTTAAAAAGTGTCCAAGAAATTGAAAAAGAAAAAGAAATTAGTAAATTTCTATGTATTGGAGTATAAATTTTCTTACATAATCAGGATTGAAGGTTATCTATTTTGGATTCTAGTCCTTTTAAGTTATTGAGTTTTAAATAAATAATTTGTTCCTATTTAATGAATTTCTTAAGACAAATACAAAGTGTGGACAAAAGCTATTGAATTTGACGAGATAATTTTATTCATCGTCATTGAATTTTTGTGTTTGTTACCCAAAAGTTACTTTTTTTTGTTACGTAAAAATTATTCAACTTTGTATTCATTACACAAAAGTTATTTTTCTTTCTTTTGTTACACAAAAATCATTTTACTTTACTCTAGTTATCACAAATGTCACATTTTTACTTGAAAAGTCTATTATGCCCTTGATATTATATAAACCTTCATATTTATGTAATACCTTCTATATTATATACTATATAATATATTTTTAACTATGTATTTTATTTATAAATAAAATAACTTAATATTATTTTATTTATTATTTTTATAATATATTCGTATATTTAATTTTTTCTTAACGTTAATTTTTAAAATATATTAGTAGCGTTATTAAATTTTTCAGTAACTTTAATATATATTAGTGGAGGAATAAAGCAACAAGTACATTTCTGTGAGAAAATTCGCAGGTAAACCCTTCCGACCTTCAAAATACCGACCACACGTTAATCGTCGCGTTTTGAACAGTTATTGGCCATTACCGATCAACTTTGGTCGATTTTTTTGGACGGGATTTCCTGTTATAACTTAACATATGATTTTTTTCTTCATTTTCTTTGTTTGTCTACCTGCGAATATTCTCACGAAAATATACTTGCCGATTTATTTCTCTACTAATATATGTTAAAGTTACTGACCAATTTAATAATGCTACTAATATATTTTGAAAATTAACGTTAAGAAAAAATTAAATATATGAATATATTATAAAAATAATAAATAAAATAATATTAAGTTATTTTATTTATAAAATAAAATACATAGTTAAAAATATATTATATAGTATATAATATAGAAGATATTACATAAATATGAAGGTTTATATAATATCAAGGAAATAATAGACTTTTCAAGTAAAAATGTGACTTTTGTGATAATTAGAGCAAAGTAAAATGATTTTTGTGTAACAAAAGAGAGAAAAGTGACTGTAATGAATACTAAATTGAATGATTTTTATGTAACAAAAAAAAAGTAACTTTTGGGTAACAAACACAAAAATTCAGTGACCATGAATAAAATTATCTCTAAATTTGACTGAACCTGTAAACTACTCACTCGACAAGCGAAATATATCATCTAATTAATTTGAAACGGTGGGAGTATACTCCGTCCTTAATTTTCTTATACTATTAGATCACCTAAATTAGGTAAATAATTTGTTGTAACTAAATTACATTAATAATGCAAAAATTCTCTATATTAACAAATGCAATATAAAAATAAAATTACTTAAACACTATAAAAAGTGCATTTCCTGGGTCACTACGCTCCCATATTTCCTTAAATAATTGCACTTTCCATTGTATCTTTCTTGAATTCTCTTCAATTCCCTTCTATACATAGAGACTAAACTCGACATATTTCACTAACTCTCATCTTCCACCTACTATTCAAATCCTATACATTCAAATATCTCCAGGTACCAAAGAATATAATCTAAATTCTGTAACAATATATGTATTAATGACGAGTTCAGAGAAGAAACTAGCAAACGTCGTAGGTGCAAAGACGGCGAGAGCTTGTGATAGTTGCATAAGGAAAAGGGCACGTTGGTATTGTGCAGCAGACGATGCTTTCTTATGTCAAACTTGTGATTCTTCTGTTCATTCAGCCAATCCTTTGGCCCGTAGGCACGAAAGGGTTCGTCTTAAAACAGCATCTCTTAAATCATCAGATTCGGAAAATTCAGCCTCGGTGCCATCTTGGCACCGTGGATTTACTCGAAAAGCTCGTACACCAAGGATTGGTAAGAATTCAGGAAGTATTAAAAACCCTATCCAGCTTATCGTCCCAGAGATATCAAGTGATGAGAATTCACAAGATGAAAACGAAGAGCAACTCCTTTATCGTGTCCCTATTCCCGACCCCTTCGTAGCCGATGAATATTCTAAAGATCAGATGAAAAGTGATTTTAATGATGATCATATGAATAAGTTTCATGGGATGCTTAATATTCCATCTGAAATGGAGCTAGCAGAATTTGCAGCAGACGTTGAAAGTTTATTAGGGAAAGGACTAGATGATGAGGAGTCATTTAATTACATGGAATTAGGGTTAGGGTTTTTGGAGAAACATGATGATTCAATGGGTTGTTTTTTGGTTGATGAGAAAATTAAGGTTGAAAATGAAGGAGAAATGGAAGTTGTAATGGATAATACTAATTATAATCAAGTTGATTATTCAGATACGTTTGATCTCAAATTCGACTGTGATTCACCGGTTATTACCTTAGAAGAAGATGATAAAGGTGAAGCTGGGGAGATAATTATGCAGGATAGTACTAATGATGGTCTAATTGGTGATAGTAAAAATAATAAGATTTTGCTAAATCTTGATTATGGAGGTGTTTTAAATGCTTGGGCTGATCAAAGGTCTCCTTGGACAACCGGCGAGCGACCTCAAGTAGATTCCAATGACTGCTGGCCAGTATGCATGGTATACTTCTTTCTCTTTAGACAAATATTTACTATTTACTTTTTCTGGCTGTTATACATAAATTATATATTTATTATATATGATTGTACATATATTATATATATAATATATAGTTTTGGCTATTTTTAGTTTAAGCGGTCGAGTGAATGACTATTTAGGTTAAAATTGGCAAACACATGAACATGCGATTAATCTATACACTTATATAGGGTAAAAAAGCACATCAATTAAAGTAACTATGTATGTATAATAAGTGAAATTAATCTAAAAAATTAGGCAAATAATCTTTTGTAGTAAATTAAATTGTACTGATAATGCAAAGATTTCGTTGCAATACTGTTGGTAGATATTAGTTTAATCCTCTGAACATTGGTGAATATATTGTGTTAGATTCCCTTTTCTGACTACACAAGAAGGCCAGTACTTGCTTTGTTGTATAGTTTGCATTGCATGTATGAGCTATTAGAAGTAGAAATTTTCTAGACATTCTCATTCTTTCAAAGTGACATGCTAGAACTAATTAAATACTTCCTCCGTCCTAATTTACGCGATACAATTCGGATTTCAACAATCAAGTTTTTAAATTTTGACTGTGAATCCAAATATAGAATCTATAGGTTTTTTCGAATAAAACTTACATATTTAGAAAATATATAACAAGTACTACATGTCACAATAATTAACAATTCAAAATATTTAAAAGGCATATAAAAAAAATCGCTTGACTCTCGAAATCTGAACTGTATCATATATATTGGGACAAAGGAATTAACTTTTATACATTACTAGGGTAGATCACTTAAATCGTTTCAAAAATTCTAAAGCAACTATAACAACTAGGATATTTTCTTTTTTGTTAATGCATGTGAAAAAAAGTAATTATATATTTGGTTAGTTACTACGTTTGTCTTACTATGATATTATTCTTATGCCTAAGAAATATCCTCCCATTTTGGAGGACTGTTTCCAATTTCCTTTTTTCTAGTGGTATGAGATAACGGAATGAGCTAATTGTTCATAAATTGATCTACACTTAAAGGGAAATTGTGGACAAATTCATGCATATGGAGATATGGAAATAATGACAGGACATGGACCAATGATAGATGAAGGAAGAGAAGCAAGAGTACTAAGGTACAAGGAGAAGCGGCGGACGAGGTTGTTCTCCAAAAAAATAAGGTACGAGGTCAGGAAATTGAATGCTGAGATGAGGCCTCGAATGAAAGGAAGATTTGTCAAGAGGACCAATTTTGCACCAACCCCTTTTCCTTCGCTTAATAGATAATTGAAGGTTTAAGTAGAGAGGGATTTAGAGTGGTTTTTGTGAGTTCAACTGAACTCATTACTTTACGCTCGAATTATGTATACATATATGAGATCTTTTTGTAAAATGTATACACACGTAGATCACACTCATTCTAAATCTATTGACACTAAATAGTAGATCATGTGTGGTTCTAAGGATTAGGTTTATGCAATACTTTTTTATAGAACAAGTAAAGTTGAGATATGCTTTGCTATGACACTTTTGTCATTTTGATGAGGACTTTTCGGATGAATTAGTCTCAAATTGTTCTTGTTTTCATTTCCGGAGGAGATATAAGATGTAAAATGGCAGACGGTGAAAAGAAAATCAGTTTTCTGGCTTCTTGAAATTACTGCTAGACATCACAGTGGCAAAAGAAATTACTTTCTCTTCCTTTATTTGGTCTTATACAAAGTTATTATTTTACTAATATAAGTAAATGAAAACCCAGCTTGATATGCTGTAATAACAGTTTGGAGTAAAACTCGAGCTCAGTTGCAATTATGATGTATATAAGAATTTTGCGTTCAAGGTTTCGAATCATAATCAATTATCCAACTCTAAACATCGCATTAAGAGAGTACACAATATAATATGACTTTCATTAGATATTTATATTTAAATAATTCATTATTCAAGAAGATACACTTGAATTCATGATCTTTCTTGATCTTTCAAAACTTCAAGAAAATGGTGTTTCGTACTTACATTGTTTCTCTTTTATGTTTATGATTGAATATCGTGAATTTCCACTTAGAGAGACGATCGGTCTGTAAAGGCCCTTTTATTTTTTCATTTTACATCAAATTGGGAATAATTAACCATTGTATCATAAATATATCCCTCAAGTTTTGATCAATAAGCTTTAATCCTTATATTATAATCTTTATATTTATTAAATACAATTTAGAGGTTAGCTGATTAAAAGAAACGTAATAAACTCAGGTACTGAAATTCACTTTTAGATGTTGAAACTTGAAACTAATCTTATAAATAAATAGTTATATGTTTGGATAAAAGTATTGAATAAATAATAAGCATTTGGTCTGTTTAATATAAAATATCTACAAAAAAATATTAATTTAAGGTATTTTTACATCGAGAACAAATTACAGAAATTGGAAGGAGAGTGGTTAGGGATTTTGTTTAGGAAAGGGTATTTAGAAATTATAAAAAATATTAAAGTTAAATTAATACTCCCTCCGTTTCAATTTATGTGAACTCATTTGACTGGACACGAAGTTTAAGAAAAGAGAGAAGACTTTTGATCTTGTGGTCTAAAATGAGGCACATATATTATGTGTGACTATAAATCTTTGTGTAAAGGTAAATTATTTCCAAATAAGAAAATGGGTCATTCTTTTTGGCATGAACTAAAAAGGAAATATGTTCACATAAATGGAAACGGAGGGAGTAAAAGATATAATCATACCAAAAGTTCTTATAACTTTAAAAGTCATAAGTTGGTGAATTTTTTTAATTTAAACTTAGAATACATGTAAAATCTAATTCCAAAATAACGATTAATGCGGGCATATCTTAATGATATTAAATAATGGTTTCCATGCTTTCGTTGTAATAATGCCTTTAGGGTGATATTTTGCAATAATAAGATTAACTTTGTGATTTACACCAAACGGACGCTATGACCTACATGTCTCAATTTTCTTATAACGAACCGCTGAATTATTACACATGAGAAAGTAGGAAGGACAATTAGGTCTAATACTCCATTTGTTAATTTATGCGATACAATTTTTTTAGTTTGTCTAAAAAAATACTGGTATCTTTTTTATAATTAATTTTTTTTATTTTAGGCAGCTAATTTTAAAAAGAAAATATTTTTTAAATTTTGTGTCAAGCAAACTATACCACTCAAGATGTAGGAAGTGGTGCAGAGTGAAATTGTAATACACTTAAGATGACATCTTTGTCATCCTAATTCTTTCGACGCTTTTGGACGTAAAAGTATTTTAGAAGTTTTAATAAAGAATTCAAGTATCAATAGTCTATTTGGAAATATCGTAAGCTTGTATTTATCTGAACATCTAGTTGGAGGAGATTGAATTTGATGGGCAGAATGATTGATGGAACTTGACCTATTATTAAATTCAGATCTTGGCATTTTCTCACTAGTCACGACTCACGAGTATACGTGGTTGACGTGCTTAAATGGTCCCTACTGGCTACTAGTCTCAGAAGTCTTTTTCGATTTTATTTTTATTTAGTTTTTGTACCAGGATAAAATAGAAAATAGCACCAACACATTACTGTGACCTTTTCTTTTTATGTAGATAGTCCCTTAAATTTGGCATGATTCATTAATTAGACACCTTAACTTAGTAAGTGACTAAAAACTCTTTTACCTTAAAAAATATATTCCCCGAGCACCTTATCTGGCATGACATATCGCGTATATTTCCATTAAATTCAAGAGCATGAGTGCTTTAATTTTCCAGATCCACACACCAAAGTATAGGGGCAGAACCAGGTGCGTACGCAAGAGTTTTTGTAAACGATGTCATCGTTAACAAATAATTATTGTAATGATATAAAAACTAAAATGTTGAGAAGAGTAACACTAGCAAATTCGCCCATTTAGAAATTGTAAATAATAGAGAGAGGAGTAAGTTTTTTTTTTTTAAAATCGGAATTATAGCTCTAAGTCCATTTAAGTTATACTACAATAATTGCATGTTATATTTGTTAAGATTACCACTTTGATGCTTAGAGGACATAGTTCGATTCGATACCTACATAGTCTAAATTTTAAACTAAAAATACTTTAAAAATGTGCAAACTTAATCAAGGAGTATGTTTCGATCCCCCGCCCTTTTGCTAACAGTGGATGCACTGCCTGCTAGATCAAGTAAGAATTTTGCACTAAATGATGTCATTTTATTTATATATCTATTTTTGGAACACTGTTTATATATGCATTTAGTACAATTTTCCGGCAAGGTGGTGTCGGATGACACCCCTTCAATTAACGTGCATCCGCCTCTGGGCGGAGCCACATTGATAGTTACGAGTTCGGCAAAATCTAATAAATGTTGATCAAACTTTGTATTTTTATCAGACATATTTAATATATACAAATAATCTATTGATCAAAACTACTTCGTCGGCCCGACCTTCATTATTGTTGAGGTACATAATTTGACAGAAATTCGAACTTATAGAGTTGTAACACCCCAGAAAATTTTTGAAGTACTTAAGCTATTAAGAAAGTTGATATGCGCTAATTATATTATTTTGTGTGCAAAGACGGACTATTAATATGATGGGTATCAATTGAATATGATAATAAGTGTACGAAGTATATTATAAGTGATTTGGGGTCTAAGGAGAAGCCTAAGTCTAAGCCAAGTTGGAAAATTTCAAGATAGACTAAAATTCTAAATGAGCACGCACAAGATCACATTTTAGACGAGCATATCTACATATATATAATGTTTTATGTGATGCACAACCTATCAAATTAAATATCTCTGAGTCTAATTTCTAACATTTCAAACCGTTCATCATTTGGATATTTGTACAAAAAGTTATGATTGATTTACTGAAGGCGGGTAATGATGTGTTCTGGGGCAGAGGCAAATCGTTGTAACCAAATGCGATTTATAAGTCGTATTCGACACCTGCGACTTACCTGGACAGATTACAAGTGTGAGTTTCAGCCATTTTTAACACATTTCGAGCTATGGAGCTCGGATTGAAGCGATTTTTGAGGCAATTTTCACCATATGGATTGGGGTAAGTAATTCTAACTCGATTTTGGTTAAAATACATGAATCTATTGTTGTTTTTTTATCATGAAATTAGTGAATTGAGTTGAAAATGGTAGAAATTCTCTATATCTTCGATTTAAGATTTGAAGGTCGATTTGTTGTTGGAATTTAGTAATTTTAGTATGCTTGGACTCGTGGTTGAATGAACGTTAACTTTCGCCGGATTCCGAGACGTGGGCCCCACGGGCGATTTTTGATCTAATTTCGGATTTTATTGGAAATTTTGGTATTTTCATATGGGATTGATTCCAATAATTTGTGTTGATTGTATTGAATTATTTTTGGCTAATTCGAACCATTCAGAGTTGGATAATCGAGGAAAAATGTCTATTATTGGATTGAGATTGTGTGATTTGAGGTAAGTATCTTACCTAACCTTGTGTGGGGTAATTTCCCCTTGGGCATTGAGTCTTATGTGGAAATTGTGTGATTGAAAACCATGTACGCGAGGTAACGATTACGTACTTGGTTTATATGTGCAAATTATATCGGTTAAAATTTGTAGACAACCTTATGTATTAAACTGGAAATTTGTTGGGACTTATTAAATCTCTTATTTGTCATGTCTAATTCCTTATTTGTCTAGATTATTTTTATATGATAATTTGGTGCGATTGCTACTTGACTTTTATGTGAACTCTGTGTTTGTTTGATTTGCTATTTTTATGGAAATAATTTTCATTATTGATTTTATCTACATACAATTTAAATGAGAAATTTAGTTAATAAGATGAATAAATTTATTTATTTCATGAAGTTGTGAATTAAAAAAAAGTGTTGTCCCTTGATGAATTTCTTTTCAGTTCATGTTGTTGAAATTGATATTGAGTATTAAAGGTTGTAAATCATATTGAGGCGAAGTGTTAAATTGTGAAATATTATTTTGTTGAGTTTTCACTCCTAGATATTTTGTTAGAATTTTTGTGCGCATTATGACCGAGCCGTGGGCTTCTTATTGTGGAAAATAATGTATTGTTGATTTGTGTGGCAAGTTGTAATATTTGGGCACCTGATGTGCAATTTGTGATATGTTGTAATATTTGAGCACTTGACGTGAAATTTGTGTTGTGTTGTAAGATTGGAGCACTGGATGTGAAATTTGTGATATGTTGTAATATTTGAGCACTTGACGTGAAATTTGTGATATGTTGTAAGATTTGAGCACTGGATGTGAAATTTGTGATATGTTGTAATATTTGAGCACTTGATGTGCAATTTGTGATATGTTTTGATATGTGATCACTTGAGGTTCAAGTTGTACTATGTTGCGATAATTGGGCACTTGAGGTGCAAGTTGTATTGTGCTATGATATTTGGGAACTTGAGGTGCGATTTGTGAAATATTGTGATATTGATATGCATGCGGTGATATAAAGCCAGGGTATTGAAATGCATGCGGTGAGATAAGGGTGGCTTGAAACGCGTGGCTAGTAAGGGAACTACTAGAAGTCATGCGGTGTGATAAGGGTGGTTAAAACGCGGGATGCTATTTCGGGGTAAAATATTTTCTTTAAAATTATATGTGAAGGCTCCTGCGGTGATATAAGGAAATGAGATATTGTGATTTTATTTATGATTTGGGACTACGAGGCGGTACCTCGGGAGTGCCCCGTTGATATTTCTTTATTTATGTTCTTGTCTTTGGTGATTTTATTTCATTAATATGTAAATTCTTGTCTTCTTCCATGATGTACTAGTTGACTTTATGATTATGTGTTTTGCGCTCCTTATTGCATTGTGTTGGCTTGACTTTTTTGTACGAGACTTTGAAGATTTATATTTTTGGTTTTACTTATTTTGGATGATTGAGTTGTTTTAATAAAAGAAATTACCATTATATTTTAATTTAATAATTTTTTACATCCAATTCAGTATTTTATCTAATGCTTTAATTTAAGTACAATGTCATTTTCTTCACTCAAACTATTTCTAAAATAAATTGATCGTGCAGATTTATATATATATTGATATTTTTGGCACGTGAGTTGTCCGTGCAGTTATGAAAGAAATATGGGCACGAGGTGCCGTGGAAATATGAAAGTGGGCCGAGACCTGTACTGTATGATTATGAAGTGAGGTGTCACATGGTGACATTTATTTGAAGGAATTATATTCCAAAAACATTATTTGAAAGAATTTTTGTTGAAAGCTATTTATTTAAGAGAGTATATTCGAAATATATATTTATTTGGCAGGATTATATCCTAAGGATTTTATTGAAGTACTTGCATTTGAAAGACATGTCTGAGGGACTTGATTGTTTTGTTTTATTTGTGTTCCTTATTCGTTTGAGCAATATTATTGGTGTTCTTGTTGCCTTGTTGTTTATATCATTGATTGATTCTTGTTGTCATCGTTGTATTATTATTATTATTATTATTATTATTATTATTATTATTATTATTATTATTATTATTATTATTATTATTATTATTATTATTATATACTACTACACTGCACAGGTTTATTGATTAGTGAGTGTCTTTACTGTACCTCGTCACTACTCCACCGAGGTTAGTCTTAATACTTACTGAGTACCGCTGTGGTGTACTCATACTACACTTCTGTACTTTTTTTTTGTACAGAGCCAGGTATTGGAGATATAGGACTCGGACAGAGTTAGAGTGTGATCGCAAGGATTCAAGGTAGGGTTGTTTGGTCATCGCAGTCCCTTGGAGTCTTTCCCTATTATCGTAGTGTTAATTATTATTCGAGCAGTAATGTATATTTAATTTCCTTAAGATCATTTCATGTATTAAGGTAGGGTTCGTGACTCAGTACTACCACTCTTGGGAGGTTGTATCTTCATTTCCGTTGTTGGTTTCGATTATCCTTAAAAAAATGCCTTGAATTGTTATTATAAATGGCATACTTAGTCTTAGAGACTAAGTGCCATCACGACACTTATGGTGGGATTTTGGGTCGTGACAAGTTGGTATCAGAGCTCTAGGTTCATAGGTTCTACGAGTCATGAACTAGTTTAGTAGAGTCTTGCGGATTAGTACAGAGACGTATGTACTTATCTTCGAGAGGCTACAGAGCTATTAGGAAAATTTCAACTTCTTTCATTCCTTATCGTGCGGTATTTGTTCAGCTTGAAGCATATATCTTATGTTATTTTGCATCCATTCATGTATGAAATTACGCACTCGATATCAACTATACGCTAACGGTTTGTGATACTACAGAGGAGTTATAAGGCAACTAGAAATGCTCAACATTGTCTCAACATGTGGTCTCGACTGAAGATGCGGATGTATTGAAAGATCAATCGTGAGTCGTGTGGGGGTAGAATAGATCTTGGCATTTGGTTGATTTGTACGAGTTGTAAAGGTTAATATTGTGGATCATCGGACGTTGTGACCTATGACTTCGCGCCAAGTGGGGGAGTCCACTATCAATGGACGGATTGTGGGGTCACATGATATATTACTCTTGGCCTGAAATGTATATTTGTGGTACTATAAGGTTCCCCAAAATTTGCACATGTTTAAGGCGTGAGATTTTTGCAAGGGATAAATTTGGGACTTACATTTTGTTTGCGTCCTTAATAATCCTATACTTCAGTACCAACGGAGTTAGATAAACCAATTTAAATTTACAGAAGGTCTACTCAGTATGGACGTCTCGGTTGTGGATTATGGGGGTGCTTCAGAGGAAGTACGGTGGTTGATAAGCTTCTAGACTATGTGGTTCGTTCCAAGATTTGTCTATATAGAGCTTTACTTATCATTATGTATAAATAGGGGAAGAGTTAACCCAAGAAAGAATCGAAGAGTATGTAAAGAAATGGATCAACTTAACAATGTTAAGTTAGCATAGTAAAAGAAGAAATTGGCCTTGGGAGAGATAATTCTCCATCGGTGTTTGTGGAAAGCATATGGATAGGGCAGACCAACCGATGCAACACCACCTACTTGGGCTCAGTCTTCAAAAATGCTTTGAAAGAGTTTGTTCCCTAGACTCTCCGTAATGTGTGGCGCGCAGAGTTTGAACGGTTGTGTAAGGACACCACGACAATATCAGAATATGTCATCAGGTTCAGTGCATTAGCACGTCATATCCCTACATTCATTCCTACAGCAAGAGAACGAGTCCATGGATTAATTAAAGGACTCTATTATGATCATAACATTTTGTATGACTCGGAAACTACAGGTTGATACTTCATTTCGACTAGTGGTAAAAACTTGCTAAGATGCTAGAACGTGTTCGGAGCAAGGAAAAAAAAGGAAACTAAGAAGACCAAAAGGTCTCGAGGTTCTGTAGAATTCGGCAGATTCTTCTTTGCAGTTATTACTCATTATAGCAGAGGCTTGGGCGGTCGGCTAGCCCAGACTGCATTTTCGAATACTCGTTGTGCTCCAATTAATCAGGGCACTCATGTGGGACAATCATCTTTTAATGCACCACTGGCACGGGATTTCCTAGAATAGCTATTCAGTTATCCGGCACAGACTCAGTATGAGAAGCTGAACTGTAATTTGGTTATTTTGAGTGTGGTGATACTAGGCACATCATGAGAAATTATCCGAGACTTAGGAGAAACCTATTTCATCAGAACACACATGCCACACACTCCATTACAATTACTACTCTACCTACACTATCAGTTAGGGGTGGAGGACAAGCGGGTAGAGGGCACCTAAGAGGTGGGGGACCAGCCCATTGATATATTTGCTATGGTATGGCAGAGGTCGCTACACCAGATAGTGTCATTACAAATACGATCTCGAGTTATTACAAAGTAACAATTTCATTAACTTGATTCGGTTCTGAGTAGCGAGGCAAATCCTCCTAATATTCTCCACTCATGAGTGAGTTTCTTAATCCTAAAATCTACTTATATGAATACTCCTGTTGAGAGATGTTATGGAGATAGCTATGTCCATCATTATGTGTCGGTCAGTAAGAATAGTATTGAGGCTAAAAGTGTCTTTTGTTAATCATTTCGGTGAGTTTGATGTAATTTCCAAATAATTGATTTCAATTGTGAATTATATTGCCTACCGGTATGAGGGTTCATTATATGTTGTGATTTTATTTTACGGAAATTATTTAAAAGAAGAAAGAAAGGAAATGAAAAGAATTCAGTTGGCACAATGTGCAAAATACTTATGATTCAGAGTTGAGGACGAGGTTCTCACAATTTTTAGAGGATGTGAAATATTTAAAACGGGCTATGTGCTGCTATTCAAGTTATATGAGGACGGGATCCTTGTGATGAAAATTTATGTATTTAAATTATCCTTTTTGTGAAATTATAATTTGTACTATAATATTAACAGGGTGTCATGCCTGTTAGGCTTATTTGATAATTCTTCTATGTGTTATTGTGCATATTTTTGCTAAATTCGTGTTGTAATTATTTAGTTTCAGCCTATGAGGTGAGTGCCAAGTGGCGTAAAATATGACTCGTTAATATAAGTAAATAATAATGAGGTCTTCATGCATCGTGCCTCGTTGTTAGTAAAGTGGAGGTTCGAAACAAGATTTTGTTTCAGCAAGTTAATTGGCGATGTTGTAATCAATTATGGATAATTATTAAGACCAGAGATGTAGTTATAGACATATATATGATGTGTTTTATGTTCAAATATCATTATGATGATATAATTCTTGTAATGTTGAGATTAGTGTTATTGATTTGGGTTGTGGATGTATTGTTAGGAGTTATTTTGGTATTACTCTGACAGGTAAATAACCCCAATTCCAGGGGAGACTCTGTCGAAATTTCTAGAAAATTTGAGAGTTAGTCAAAATTTTGGGAACTTGAGGTGTGTGAGAAAAGAGTGAAGCTATGTGCAGAATTGGGGTCGACTCTACTTCTCATTCGAGGACAAATGATCCTAAGTGGGGGAGAATGTAACAACCCAGAAAATTTTTGAAGTACTTAAGCTATTAAGAAAGTTGATGTGCGCTAATTATATTATTTTGTGTGCAAAGACGAACTATTAATATGATGGATATCAATTGAATATGATAATAAGTGTATGAAGTATATTATAAGTGATTTGGGAACTAAGGATAAGCCTAAGTCTAAGCCAAGTTGGAAAATTTCAAGATAGACTAAAATTCTAAATGAGCATGCAAAAGATCACACTTTGGACGGGCATATCTACATATATAAGGTTTTTGTGATGCACAACCTATCAAATTAAAGGTATTTGAGTCTAGTTTCTAACGCTTCAAACCGTTCATCATTTGGACATTTGTACAAAAAGTAATGATTGATTTATTGAAGGCGGGTAATGATGTGTTCTGGGGCAGAGGCAAATCGCTGTCACCAAATGCGATTTATAAGTCGTATCCGACACCTGCGACTTACCAGACAGATTTCAAAACACGAGTTTCAGCCGTTTTTAACACATTTGGAGCTATGGAGCTCGGATTGAAGCAATTTTTGAGGCGATTTTCACCATATGGATTGGGGTAAGTGATTCTAACTTGATTTTGGTTAAAATACATGAATCTATTGTTGTTTTTATCATGAAATTAGTGAATTGGGTTGAAAATGGTAGAAATTCTCTATATCTTAGATTTAAGATTTGGAGGTCGATTTGTTGTTGGAATTTAGTAATTTTGGTATGGTTGGACTCGTGGTTGAATGTGCGTTCGTATTTTGTAACTTTCGCTGGATTCCGAGACATGGGCCCCACGAGCGATTTTTGATCTAATTTCGGATTTTATTGGAAAATTTGGTATTTTCCTATGGAATTGATTCCAATAATTTGTGTTGATTGTATTGAATTATTTTTGGCTACATTTGAACCATTCAGATTTGGATAATCGAGGAAAAATGTCTATTATTGGATTGAGATTGTGTGATTTGAGGTAAGTATCTTGCCTAACCTTGTGTGGGGTAATTTCCCCTTAGGCATTGAGTCTTATGTGGAAATTGTGTGATTGAAAACCATGTACGCGAGGTAACGATTACGTACTTGGTTTATATGTGCAAATTATATCGGTTAAAATTTGTAGACAACCTTATGTATTAAATTGGAAATTTGTTGGGACTTATTAAATCTCTTATTTGTCTAGATTATTTTTATATGATAATTTGGTGCGATTGCTACTTGACTTTTATGTTGTCACGACCCAATCCCCGAACCCGGTCGTGATGGCGCCTCTCGTGAAGACAAGGCCAGCTAGGCCAAAATAGTTAATCATCATAAACACCTTTTTTAAACAGTTAATCATCATAAACAGTAATAACATATAATATAATACTCATAAATTGCGAAATTTTAACGTTAACAACAGCAGGAACCATCCCGACACAGCCCAAACCGGGGTGTCACAAGTCATGAGCTACTATAGAATCTGCTATAGGTCTAAAAAGTACGGAATCTGATACAACAGTCTAAAGAAAACATAAATGATAGAGGATAAGGGAGAAAAGGGGCTGCGGACGTCAACAGCTACCTCGAAACTCCAAATCACCGCCTAGCCTGGACAGAATCAGCGCTTAGGTGCGGACTCTGCTATGCCTGAATCTGCACACACGGTGCAGGGAGTTATATGAGTACTCCGACTCAGTGAGTAATAACTATAAATAATGGCTGAAAGTATGAAAACGCGTAAAGGCACAAAGCAATTCCATATCAAGCAGTAAAAATCACTTAAAGAAGTAAATCAGTGAAGAAACCAAATGATATTCCTTTTAAAACAAGTAAAACCGGTAATTTACCAGGTAAATAACAAGTAGAAATCCGCCCCTCGGGCACAGTATCAATCGCTTAGCATAGTATCAGCCCCTCGGGCTCAGTATCAATCACTCAGAACAGTGTCAGCCCCTCGGGCTCACTCTCAAAATAGTATCAGCCCCTCGAGCTACCTCACAATCACTCATATCAGCCCCTCGGGCATAGCATCAATCACTCAGAACAATGGGTACCCGCGCTCACTGTGGGTGTGCAGACTCCGGAGGGGCCCCTTATGGCCCAAGCGCTATATCAAGCCACCTCGTAGCATCATCACTCGACACTCGGCCTCACATCACTCGAGCCACCTCGTGGCATATAAAGTATCTCAGGCCCTCGGCCTCATATCACTCAGCATATCCTCACATATGGCCCTCGGCCTCAATCAGTCCAAAAATCATCACAAGCCCCTTGGGCATTAGTAAAACAGTAGTTCTCAGCCCAAAACATGATGTAGAAATATCATCTAAGTTTCAAATTTGAGTAAAAGTGGCTGAGTTTGTAAAACAGTAGATATCAACAGGACTAAGTTCAAATAATAAGTCAAGTAGTGAGGAAACAGTGATAAAACTCCCCGAAAGGTTCAAATAGTTGGCACGAAGCCCAATTATGGAAATCAGCCCAAATCATGATAATAACAAATGAATTTCAGTCAAATATTCGGTAAAATCATCAATCGGGATGGACCAAGTCACAATCCTCAGTAGTGAAAGACCCCATGCTCATCATCCAACGTGTATATTGCTTCAATATAGCACTACGATGTGCAATCCGGGGTTTCAAACCCTTCAGGACAACATTTACAACCATTACTCACCTCAAACAGGCCAAAATCCTAGCTCGCTACTCCCTTGCCTCGCAAATCAACCTCCTCGAGCGTCGAATCTGATCAAAACCACAAGTAATACGTTACAATAGGCTAAGGGAATACAACCCAATCGAAAACACTCGAAAAATATCGAAAATCACGAAGTTGGCAAAACCCGAGCCCCGGGCCCACTTCTCAAAAAATCAGAAAGTTGACAGCACCGGATTCCTTATCTCGCCACGAATCTATACATATCAAATTTACCGAAATCCGAGCTCAAATGCTCCCTCAAACCCCCAAATTTCTATTTTAAAAGTCAAGCCCTAATCCTTCCTCTTTTAATCAAATTTCCATGAATTTAGATGTTGAATCTACAATTAAAAGACGTTTCTAGGCCATAGGACTCACCTCCAATCAATTCCCAGTCAAAACCCTCTTTAATACTCGTCAAAAGCTCCCAAGGTTACTCAACAA
The DNA here is from genome assembly GCF_000715075.1 of Nicotiana tabacum. Classification (NCBI taxonomy): domain Eukaryota; kingdom Viridiplantae; phylum Streptophyta; class Magnoliopsida; order Solanales; family Solanaceae; genus Nicotiana; species Nicotiana tabacum. The sequence goes on from NC_134095.1 coordinate 130,227,505, forward strand.
TGGAGGAAATGGGACTTGGTTCGCGGGTGAAATGTTTATTAAAACACTTCTGTCAGCCCAGATTTTACTCTATGCGATCGCATCCAAGCCTCTGCGATCGCATAACTCAACTTTCCCAGGCCTCCAGAATGTCCTATGCGAACACGACCCCTTAACTGTGATCGCACTGCTTCACCAATCAAACCTACGCGATCGCATACACTACTCCGCGATCGCATTGAGTAAAGTACCCCTCAGAACCTCAGGTCCATTTAACACTACGCGATCGCATTACTCCTCATGTGATCGCAATGAACAACCTCCTCAACCTATGCGATCGCATACCCTATTCCGTGATCGCATTGAGCAATCAGAATGGCCTTCCCTAAACCTTCTATGCGATCGCTGAGAACAAAATGTTCTGCAATACTCAGTTGAAATCTGCAACTTCAAAAACCAAGATTGGTCTGATTGACCATCCAAAATCACCCCGAGGCCCCCGGGACCTCAACCAAAAGTGCCAACCCATCCTAAAACATCATTCAAACTTGTTTCAATCATCAAAACACCACAAACAACACCAAAATCATCAAATTATATCGGATTCAAGCCTAAATTTCTCAAAAACTTCCGAAATATGCATTTGATCAAAAACCCGACCAAAACACCTCCGAATGATCTGAAATTTTGCACACACATCCAAAATCACCTAACGAAGCTACTGAAACTCTCAGAATTCCATTCTGACCCCGTATCAAATCTCACCTACCAACCGGAATTTGCCAAAATACTAACTTCGCCAATTCAAGCCTAATTCTTCTCTACAACTCCAAAACCCATTCCGATCGCGCTCCTGAGTCACAAATCACCTCTCGAAGCTAACCTAACCATCAGAACTCACTCCCGAGCCTTCTAACACATAAGTCAATACCCGGTTGACTTTTCCAACTTAAGCCTTCTTAAAGAGAGACTAAGTGTCTCATTTCTTACCAAATCCTCTCCGAACTCGAACTAATCAACTCGATCACATAAAACACGGATAACAAAGCGTAAAGAAGCTGAAATGGGGAAAACGGAGCGGTAACTCATGAGACAACTGACCAGGTCGTCAAATCTTCCCCAATTAAAACAAACATTTGTCCTCGAACGAGTCAAGAAACATACCTGAAGCCTCAAATAGATGAGGATATCTGCTCCGTATCTCCCGCTCGGTCTCCTAGGTAGCATCCTCCACGGGCCGACCTCTCCACTGCACTTTCACTGAAGTTATATCCTTTGACCTCAACTTCCGAACCTGTCGACCCAAAATAGCTACTGGCTCCACATCAAAGGTCAAATCATCATCCAACTGAACCGTGCTGAAGTCCAAAACATGAGATGGATCCCCAATATACTTCTGGAGCATAGAAACATGAAATATCGGATGCACACTCGACAGGCTGGGTGGCAAAGCAAGCTCATAAGCCACTTTCCCAATCCTCCGAAGCACCTCAACATGCCCAATGAACCGAGGACTCAACTTTTCTTTCTTCCCAAATCTCATAACACCCTTCATGGGCGAGACCTTCAATAAGACCTTCTCACCCACCATGTATGACACATCCCGAACCTTCCGGTCCGCATAACGCTTCTGACGCGACTGTGCTGTACGAAGCCTCTCCTGGATCAACTTGACCTTCTCTAAGGCATCCTGAACCATCTTTGACCCCAATAACCTAGCCTCGTCGGGCTCAAACCATCCAACAGGAGATCTACACCGCTTCCCATACAACGCCTCATACGGGGCCATCTGAATGCTGGATTGATAGCTATTATTGTAGGCAAACTCTACAAGTGGCAAGAACTCATCCCAAGAACCCCCAAATTCAATAACACAGACACGCAACATGTCCTCCAATATCTGAATGGTATGATCGGACTGTCCGTCCATCTAAGGATGAAATACCGTGCTCAAATCCACCTGCGTACCCAACTCTCACTAAAATGTCCTCCAAAACTGAGAAGTGAACTGAGTACCCCTATCTAAGATAATAGACACTGGAACCCCATGCAATAGGACAATCTCCCGGATAAAGATCCCTGCCAGCTGCTCCAAAGAATAGGTAGTACACACAGGGATGAAGTGCGCACACTTGGTCAGCCGATCCACAATCACCCAAATAGCATCGAACTTCTTTAAAGTCCGAGGAAGACCACTCACAAAATCCATGGTGACCCTCTCCTACTTCCACTCGGGAATAACCATCTGTTGAAGCAAGCCACCCGGTCTCTGATGCTCATATTTCACCTGCTGACAATTGAGACACCGAGCTACAAATCCCACGATATCTTTCTTCATTCTTCTCCACCAATAGTGCTGCCTCAAATCCTGATACATCTTCGCGGCACCCGGATGGATAGAATACCGCGAGCTATGGGCCTCTTCCAGAATCAACGCTCTAAGCCCATCCACATTGGGCACACAAATCCGGCCCTGCATCTTCATCACACCATCATCACCGATGGTCACATCTCTGGCATCACCATGCTGAACTCTGTCCTTAAGGACAAGCAAATGCGGATCATCATACTGGCCGCTCTTTGATGCGATCATATAAGGAAGACCGAGAAACCACACATGCCAACACCCGACTGGGCTCCGAAATATCCAATCTCACGAACCGATTGGCCAAGGACTGAACATCAACTACAAGGGGTCTCTCCCCAACTGGAATATATGCCAAACTCCCCATACTCACTGCCTTTCGGCTCAATGCATCGGCCACCACATTGGCCTTTCTCGGATGGTACAGAATAGTGATATCATAATCCTTAAGCAACTCCAACCACCTTCGCTGCCTCAAATTAAGATCTTTTTGCTTGAACAAATGTTGAAGACTGCGATGATCAGTGAACACCTCACAAGATACGCCATACAAGTAATGCCTCCAAATCTTCAATGCATGAAATATGGCAGCCAACTCCAAATCATGAACGGGGTAGTTCTTCTCATGGGTCTTCAACTGACGAGAAGCATAAGCAATAACTCTACCCTCTTGCATTAACACACAACCAATCCAACCTCTTGAAGCATCACAATACACAGTATATGAACCTGAAGCTGATGGCAAAACCAACACTGAAGCTGTGGTCAAGGCTGTCTTAAGCTTCTGAAAGCTCTCCTTACACTCGTCCGACCATACAAATAGAGCACCCTTCTAAGTCAACTTGGTCAAGGGCGATGCAATGGATGAAAATCCCTGAACAAACCGGCAATAATAGCCTGCCAACCCAAGAAAGCTACAAATCTCTGTGGCTGAGGATGGTTTGGGCCAACTCTAAACCGCCTCTATCTTCTTCGGATCAACCTGTATACCCTCGCTGGACACCACGCGCCCCAAGAAAGCCACTGAACTGAGCCAAAACTTACACTTGGAGAATTTTGCATAAAGCTTCTCCTCCCTCAATCTCTGCAACACAACACTCAAATGTTCCGTGTGCTCCTTACGCGAGTATACCAGAATATCATCAATGAATACTATAACGAACGAATCAAGATAAGGTCGGAACATATTGTTCATCAAATGCATGAATGTTGCTGGGGCATTGGTTAGCCCGAAGGACATAACAAGAAACTCATAATGACCATATCTGGTCCTGAAAGTAGTTTTAAGAATATCTGAATCCCTGATCTTCAACTGGTAATAACCCGAGTGGAGATCAATCTTGGAGAATACCCTCGCTCCTTGAAGCTGATCAAATAAATCATCAATGCGAGGCAAAGGATACTTGTTCTTAATTGTTACTTTGTTTAATTGCCTATAATCAATGCACATTCTCATCGTGCCATCCTTCTTCTTCACAAATAAAACAGGTGCACCCCAAGGGGACACAATAGGCCGGATGAACCCCTTATCTAGGAGTTCCTGAAGCTGTTCTTTCAATTCTTTCAACTCTGCTGGTGTCATACGATAAGGCAGAATAGAAATGGGCTGAGTGCCTGGCACCAGGTCAATACCAAAATCAATGTCTCTGTCCGGTGGCATACCCGACAGGTCTGCAGGAAACACATCGGGAAAATCTCTCACAATTGGGACAGAATCAATACTAGGAGTCTCAGCTCCTACATCCCTTACAAATGCTAGATATGAAAGGCAACCCTTCCCCACCATACGGTGGGCCTTTAAGAAAGAGATCACTCTACTAGGGATATAATCAGTCATACCACGCCACTCGATTCGCGGTACACTCGACATAGCCAAAGTGACTGTCTTAGCATGACGGTCTAGAATAGCACGACATGGAGATAGCCAATCCATGCCCAAAATGACATCAAAATCCACCATGCTCAATAGCAATAGATCCACTCGGGTCTCCAAACCCCTAATAGTCACCAAACATGACCAGTACACACGGTCTACAACAACAGTATCGCCCACTAGGGTAGATACATGAACAGGTAAAACAAGAAACTCACGGGGCGTACCCAAATAATGAGCAAAGTATGATGACACATAAGAAAAGGTGGAACCAGGATCAAATAATACAAAGGCATCTCTGTGGCAGACTGAAACAATACCTGTAATGACAGCATCCGAAGAAATGGCGTCGGGTCTTCCCGGGAGTGCATAGAAACGGGCCTGACCGCCCTCTGATCAACCTCCCCCTCTGAGGTGACCCCTAGCTACCTGACCTCCACCCCTAGCTGGTTGGGCGGGTGGTGAAGTAACTGGAGTAGAAGTCGAGGGCTGACCCCTCTACTGGGACAAACTAGCAAAACGACGAGGACACTGCCTCCACACATGTCCAAACTCTCCACACTCAAAACAACTCCTGGGTGCTGGAGAAGGGGACCGAAGGGAACCTCTCGCACCGGAGTGACCAACTGATGCACTATCATAGAAGAACCCTGAGCTGATGGCGCACGAGATGAACTTTGGGCTGGAAGGGCACTGAGTGATGACTGGACCCGCTAAGATCTATGATGACCATGACCCGAAGATGCCCCGCGATACTCTAGGCGGGCTGACTGAGCATGCCTGAAAGAACGGCCCCTACCATGCTGAAACTGGCCCCTCGAAGAAGCACCACTATAACTACTAAATCCTCGAGGCTTCTTGGCCTCTCTCTCCTCTCGATCCTGACGGCGAACCGTCTCAATATCGCGAGCGATATCGACCACCTCCTCGAACGTAGCACCCAACACCCCCTCTCAGGTCATAAGAATATGGATGTAATAGTTAAAGCCATCAACAAATCTCCTGATCCTCTCACGATCTGTCGGAACCATCCAAATGGCATGATGAGCCAACTCAGAAGACCTCAACTCATACTGTGACATGGTCATATCCCCCTGTCGCAACCACTCAAACTGTCTACGCAGCTCCTCTCTGTGGGACTGCGGCACATACTTCTCCAAGAAGAGAGTGGAGAACTGTTGCCAAGTAAGGGGCACTGCTCCAACCGGCCTATGCCTCTCATACGCCTCCTACTATGTGAAGGCAGCCCCAGTAAACTGAAAGGTGGTGAATGCCACACCACTAGTCTCAAGAATCCCTGCTGTACGGAGCATCTACTGACACTTATCAAGAAAACCCTGGGCCTCCTCGCCCTCGGCACTACTGAATGACGGAGGCTGGAGTCTACCAAACCTCTCAAGACGACGTTGCTCATCATCCGGCATAACTGGCACAACAAACTCCTGAGCTGGTGCAACCGGCTGAGCTGGAGGTGCCCCCAGTGTCTGTAGTCCCTGCACTACCTGCTCAGGTGTGCGAGCAGCGGGGGTCTGATTGCCTCCCTCGGCCTGTGAAGTAACTGCTGCTGTAGTGGCTGAAACTGCATGAGCCAAGCCAATGCAAACTGATAAGATCTGTGCCAAGGCCTCTTAAAGACCCGGAACCATGATGGGCACAACTGGTGCCTGAACTGGTGCTGCTGGAGCATCCATAGCGGGAGCCTGATCCGGAGCCGGGGCATCTAGTGGGTCAACAGGTGCTGCCCTCGTTGCTCTACCTCTGTCACGTCCACGACCGCGTCCACGACCTCTGGTAGACTCAGTGGGTGGCACTGGTGGTCCTCCACTTCATCCGGTATCTCGCGTCCTCACCATCTGTGAGAGAATGGAATATCAGAAATTTAGTACTCGGACCAACAAGTTCGCACGACAAGAGTTTCAAAAATATGAAGTTTTTCCTAAAGGTTCTGCAGCCTCTCGAGGATAAATACAGACGTCTCCGTACCGATCCGCGAGACTCTACTAAACCTGCCCATGACTCGTGAGACCTAAGTAACCTAAGCTCTGATACCAACTTGTCACGACCCAATCCCTGAACCCGGTCGTGATGGCGCCTCTCGTGAAGACAAGGCCAACCAGGTCAAAACGGAATACCTCTTTTAAACAGTTAATCATCATAAATAGTAATAACATATAATATAATACTCATAAATTGCGAAATTTTAACGTTAACAACAACAGGAACCATCCCGACACAGCCCAAACCGGAGTGTCACAAGTCATGAGCTACTATAGAATCTGCTATAGGTCTACAAAGTACGGAATCCGATACAACAGTCTAAAGAAAACATAAATGATAGAGGATAAGGGAGACAAGGGGCTGCGGACGTCAACAGCTACCTCGAAACTCCAAATCACTGCCTAGCCTGGATAGAATCAGCGCTCAGGTGACGACTCTGCTATGCCTGAATCTGCACACACGCTGCAGGGAGTAATGTGAGTACTCCGACTCAGTGATTAATAACTATAAATAATGGCTGAAAGTATGAAAACACGTAAAGGCACAAAGCAATTCCATATCAAGCAGTAAAAATCACTTAAAGCAGTAAATCAGTGAAGAAACCAAATGATATTCCTTTTAAAACAAGTAAAACCGGTAATTTAACAAGTAAATAACAAGTAGAAATCCGCCCCTCGGGCACAGTATCAATCGCTCAGCATAGTATCAGCCCCTCGGGCTCAGTATCAATCACTCAGAACAGTGTCAGCCCCTCGGGCTCACTCTCAGAATAGTATCAGCCCCTCGGGTTACCTCATAATCACTCATATCAGCCCCTCGGGCATAGCATCAATCACTCAGAACAATGGGTACCCGCGCTCACTGTGGGTGTGCAAACTCCGGAGGGGCCCCTTACGCCCCAAGCGCTATATCAAGCCATCCCGTGGCATCATCACTCGGCACTCGGCCTCACATCACTCGAGCCACCTCGTGGCATATAAAGTATCTCAAGCCCTCGGCCTCATATCACTCAGCATATTCTCACATATGGCCTTTGTCACACCTCCTTTTTCCGCCCCGCGAGGGTCGTAGGGAGTTTTTTCCAATTAAAGGACGATCGAAACGGGATTTATTTATTTATTTCAGAGTCGCCACTTGGGAGATTTAGGGTGTCCCAAGTCACCAATTTTAATCCCGAATCGAGGAAAAGAATGACTCTGTATTACAGTCCGCGAACCAGAAATCCGGATAAGGAATTCTGTTAACCCGGGAGAAGGTGTTAGGCATTCCCGAGTTCCGCGGTTCTAGCACGGTCGATCAACTGTTATATTCGGCTTGATTATCTGATTTTATACAAATATGAACTTATGTGCAAATTTTATCTTTTTACCGCTTTCATAATAATTATTATTATTTTTACAAGAATGTGAACATCGCTTAAAACACGTCCTTTGGATTGTGTCACATAAAATGCACCCGCGATCCGGAACGTATTTTTATTCAATGTTTTGGGATTTGGATTTGGGTCGCATAAATGCGCACCCGTGTTTAGGAATGTATTATTATTAAAATCGTGCCTAAAGCGATTAGCGTATTATTATTTCTGGGTAAGACCGTGGAATTCACTAAACAGTCCATCCCGAATTCTAAATATTCAATTAAACATTTATTGAGGGCCCCGCAATTGGTGCATTTTATTGGGCGAGGCGAGGCTCATTTTATTTTTTTAAAGGACAGTCCTAAAATGCCTACATTTTTCTCTTATTAAATTTGTCTCTACAAAATAAAAGAGAAAATATCTTAATTTATTTGCATGCTACTACCTAGTTACATTATACTAGGTATGTTCTCAGTTTGTAAAATAAAAAAAACTTAGCAATCTAATTTTAACCCTAGACCATTTACATGCTAAAATTAACCAATATTATTTAACTAAACAATATTCCTACCAAGTTCCTAAATGGCCTATTCGTTTGATTTTTTTTTTTGACTAGGCGGAGTTACTACACCATTTATTTATTTATTAGGCAATATATAGATAGTTCATCCGTTAAGCTATCGTCGGATGTTCCACTGTATATATTAAATAGCTACATGATTCTGATTTTTTGCAAGCTAAATAATTTGTACATACAAATAAAATTCAGAATATAATTAAAGCAAATTTAGAATTTTAACTCTTCATTTTTCGTATTCATGCTTCATATTTCGGATTACAATAACCAGCGTGTCAGTTGTGTACCTGATATTGGAAGCAAAAGAAAATGAAGATGAGAATCAGCAGCAGTAATAACAATACAGCAACAACAGTCCAGCAACAGTAACAACCCAGAAAGAGAGTTTGCAAACCGGTGGGGTAGTAATCCCGAAACAAAAACTTCAAGCTTTTATGAAACAACAACAAATAATGCTGATTTCAAACAATGAAAGAAAGCAGAAGATTTTTTAGTTTTCTTTTTTTTATTTGAAAGTTTAAATATTTTTCGGAATTTTTCTTTCTCTCTTAGATATTCAGCTTTTTTTTTCTCTCTTATTCTCTCTATTCTCTTATTCTCCTTCTCAAATCTGATTCAAGACCTCTACTTATATATAACCTCAACCCTTTAATCAATTAATATCAATCACTTTCTCCTACCAAACCCATTATCTTCCCACTCATCCCCATTACATTAAATAAATATATCAACCCCGCCCCATTATATTTTGTCCCTTATGCCTACCATAAACAATTGCAAGATTCCTCCACACTAAAATTTGTCTTGTCCCCCATTAAATTAAACAATTATATCAAAATCCACCCCATTATTTTTTGTCCCCCATGCTTAACATAAAAAATTACAAAATGTACAATTCCTAAACTACCCCTCCGACCTTACTGAAATTACCAAACTACCCCTGAACGTACTGCAAATTACCAAACTACCCCCATCAGCTATAACAAATCAATTAATCACACTCAACCAAAATATAGCCAATATGACCAATTTCTACACAAATTCACACAATAAATCACATGAACATGATTTCTTCAACATTTCAACAACAAATTACATGAACATGATTTTTTCAACATTTCAACAACAAATCACATGAACACAATTGTACAACAAAGAACAACTAAAATTTGTTTGAACAATATTTTTGGCAACAAACAAACTTATTTTCAGATTCAACAATAGCAACAACAAACAAGTATATTTAGATTTCTAAATTCAATAATATTGAACTTAAAATTAACTCTAACAACATTACAACCAACAATTCCTATATTAAACTTAAACAAGATTATGAGACAAATTCAAGAAATAATCATAAATGATAAATAATAAACAAGAAAATCAAACTATACAAATTTCGGATTCAAGAACAATTAAACAAAGTATGGACATGAATTAAATTTATTTTTAACAAAAACAACATGACGGATTCAAATGATTAAACCAACATACTTCCCTATTACAACTAAATTCTTTTAGGCGAATAACAAAACAAAACCTAAGAAGAAACAATTATGAATTTAAACTTGAACTTAACAATATTAACAATTTCTGGAAAATACATAAAATACATTAAACAAATTGAAGAAACAATTAATTAAACTTCAATTTGTATCTAACTAACATTAAACTAACAACATTTACCTAAACAATAAATAAGAACAATGAAACAAACATGAAACAAACTGAAAAATTCACAAAAATAATGAACGAAACAAACATTTAACGATTTCGGATCCGAAAGATGTCAAACAAAAATTACGGACAATAAATGAGATTCAAAAACCAACTAACCGGAAATGAAACGACGAACTCGATTGCAAACAAATCTGTCCGGAACTGAGTATCGCACCAAGATAACTTGACGCCGAAGACGACCACGAACGGACGACAAAAGAAGATGGCAGCCCGTCACAAGAAGATAGACTGGGCATTGAATGTGAAGCAGCTGGGGCGCGTTTGGTTACGTGAAGAAGTTGGCGCGGGCAGCAGCCATGGAAGCAGATGAACTCGGCGTTGGACTATTTTAAGCAGTCCTTTGAAGCAGACGCAGCTTGACGTTTTTGTTGGTGCCAAAGAAAGACGACGAAGCAGCGATGAAGCAACAATGACGACTCCAAGCAGCAGCAGCGCGACGAAGAGGAAAGGACGCAGCAACAGTTCGGAGGAAGGCAGCCATGGCGATGAGCCTCGATGAGGAACGAAGAAGACGAAGCAGCCATTACTGGTTCCTTGGGCCGTAGCAGAAGCAACAAGAAACAGAAGGGTCGTTTGGGTCGTAGCAGAAACAGAAGAAACGAGGTGGAGGAGGGCAACCATGGACGTCGAGCTCAAGCTCGAGCTTGACGAAGAACGAAGGAGGAGGAGTAGCCATGAACGTTGGTGAAGCTGAAGACGCAGCTGGGTCATCCATGGTAAGGATGAAGGGTAGCCATGGGAGGTCTTTATTTTGGAGATGGAGAAGAAGAAGCAAGAGTTGGGGGGGGGGGATCTCTTTCTTAGTTTTAGGGTTTTTGTTTTTTTTTTTGTTTTGTGTTTTGAAAAAAAATGAAGAAGGGTGTTGGGTATTTGGGTTAATGGGGCGGACCGGGTTGACCCAGTTTGAAGTGGACCGGGTCATGGGGAAGGTTGGACAATTGTTTGCGCCTGGGGTTGAAATTTGAAGAAGTGGCCCAATCCGATTTTTCTTTGTATTTTTGTTCTCTTTTCTTATTTTATTTTTCTAAAACTAAATTCTAAAAATACTTAAATTATTATTAAGAACTAAATTAAGTTATAAAAGCGCAAATTAACTCCCAATAACAATTAACGCACAATTAAGTAATAATTAAGCGTCAAATTGTATATTTGGACATTAAATGCTAAAAATGCAAAAGATGCCTATTTTTGTAGTTTTCATTTTTTGTAAACAAACTTAATTACTAAAAAATTGTAGAATTAAATCCTACATGCAAAATGCGACATATTTTTATATTTTTTATTAATTTAACAAATAAACATGCACAGACAAATACAAATAATTATCCAAAAATATCACAAAATGTCACAAAATTGCACACCAAGGAAAATCATTTTATTTTGATTTTTTAGGAGTAATTCTCATATAGGGCAAAAATCACGTGCTTACAGCTGCCCCTCTTTGCCCGGAGACACGAAGGGTTTTCGTGCAAAGATAAAGCGAGTGATTTTTTCCCATCCGAGTACTCTGTGTGAAGCATTTTTTTTTTAAAAAGATCTAACCGAACCTTTGCTTCAAAGGTTTCCTACATATCCCTGGCTAAAGGGGGATCAGGTTAATGTAGTTCGGGAAGTTTTGGTAGTTGGGACTACCGTGGGACTGCAATGTTACTTTTGTTGCATGCTGTTATCACTGCTTACCGATCTCCTTATTACACCGTGCTTAAAAGAAAACAAGAAGCTAGGCTAGACTGCAACTTGTTCTTGTTGCCTTGCTTCTTGTCTGCTTGTGTTTCTTCCGGTGCTTTTCTTCCGAGACTTTGGGGATGATACTGGCCCTTTGCTTTTCTGAATACTAGTTTTCATTATTTTGTTCGGTCCGCTGGGGACATGGCTTTCTTCATTAAGCTTTTCGGCGGTTCCTCTGGGGATACGGCTTTCTTCATCAGATTTGCTATGCTGGGCATACTTTAATATTCACAAGCCGCTTCTTTCAAGACGCGTCTTTTCTTCCTTTTGACTCATGCGCCTGAATTTGTGCTGGGACCTCTTGTTGTAACCTTCTGCTTCCCGGTGCTGGGGATTTTTATTGTTTCCTGCTGGGGATTCCTGTTGTAACCTTCTGCCTTTCGGTGGGGTTACTGATTTCAAAATCTGAAGTATAAGACTAAAAAGTATTCCTCTCATTATACAGGTGGGCGCCTGAACGCAAAAATATGAAATGTATGCCCGCATTATACTGGTGGGCGACCTAGAACAGAAATGAAAAGACATAAATGTATTCCCACATTATACTGGTGGGCGACCTAGAACATGAAATGTATTCCCGCATTATACTGGTGGGCGACCTAGAACATGAAATGTATTCCCGCATTATACTGGTGGGCGACCTAGAACATGAAATGTATTCCCGCATTTTACTGGTGGGCGACCTAGAACATGAAATGTATTCCCGCATTATACTGGTGGGCGACCTAGAACAGAAATGAAAAGACAAAAATGTATTCCCGCATTATACTGGTTGGCGACCTAGAACAGAAATGTATTCCCGCATTATACTGGTGGGCGACCTAGAACATGAAATGTATTCCCGCATTATACTGGTGGGCGACCTAGAACAGAAATGTATTCCTGCATTATACTGGTGGGCGACCTAGAACAGAAATGTATTCCCGCATTATACTGGTGGGTGACCTAGAACAAAAATGAAAAGACAGAAATGTATTCCTGCATTATACTGGTGGGCGACCTAGAACATGAAATGTATTCCCGCATTATACTGGTGGGCAACCTAGAACAGAAATGAAAAGACAGAAATGTATTCCCACATTATACTGGTGGGTGACCTAGAACAGAAATGTATTCCCGCATTATACTGGTGGGCGACCTAGAACAGAAATAAAAAGACAGAAATGTATTCCCGTATTATACTGGTGGGCGACCTAGAACAGAAATGTATTCCCGCATTATACTGGTGGGCGACCTAGAACAGAAATGTATTCCCGCATTATACTGGTGGGAGACCTAGAACAGAAATGAAAAGACAGAAATGTATTCCCGCATTATATTGGTGGGCGACCTAGAACAGAAATGTATTCCCGCATTATACTGGTGGGCGACCTAGAACATGAAATGAAAACAGAAAAGTATTCCTCTCATTATACAGGTGGGCGCCTATCTTCAAACTTAGGAGGAAATGCCTCTCCTATGGGTAAAACAAACTTAGGAGGAAATGCCTCTCCTATGGGTAAAACTAAACTTAGGAGGAAATGCCTCTCCTATGGGTGAAACTAAACTTAGGAGGAAATGCCTCTCCTATGGGTGAAACAAACTTAGGAGGAAATGCCTCTCCTATGGGTAAAACTAAACTTAGGAAGAAATGCCTCTCCTGTGGGTGAAACAAACTTAGGAGGAAATGCCTCTCCTATGGGTAAAACAAACTTAGGAGGAAATGTCTCTCCTATGGGTAGAACTAAACTTATGAGGAAATGCCTCTCCTATGGGTAAAACTAATTTAGGAGGAAATGCATCTCCTATGGGTAAAAACAAACTTAGGAGGAAATGCATCTCCTATGGGTAAAACAAACTTAGGATGAAATGCCTCTCCTATGGGTAAACTATTTCCTTATTCCTGAATTATTTACTTACCTATGTTGTCTTCCCTCGAAACTGCTGGGGATTATTTTGCTGGGGATGAATTTTCCTTTTCTTCCTTACCCATTCTGGGTTGTCCGACCCTCTTGAAACTTAGTCGAAACTCTGTCGAGGATGCTTCTACATCTCGATGATCAGCTGGGGATAACACTGCGAACTGCTGAGTAACCCTGCTGGGGCTAACACTGCTGAGTAAATATGTTATCTTACTCCTTCCAAAATTACCTCCTTTTAAGTAGGATGCTTCATTCCTTTGCAAACTACTTCCCTTATTTTTCTTTTCTTTTTTTCTTCTCTTTTTTTTTTTCTTGCTAGCTTCTTCCTTCGAAGACTACCTCCCTTAAGACTCGTTTTGCCTTTCCCCGAAAGGAACCGCTGAGGACACCAATTTTCACCAAACTTATGTTGGACTCCTCGAAACTGCTAGGGATAATACTGTTGGGGAATTATTTACTTACCTGTTGGGGGATAGAATGTTATCAGCTGGGGATAACGTTGTCGAGGATGACACTGCTGGAGGATTCTGATTCCTTCAGAACTAGTGCTTCACTCTTCGGAAGGCTGTTGGGAATGATACTGGTCTTTTGCTTTTCTGAGCACAAGTGTCATCCCTTTGTTCTGTCTGCTGGGGAACAACTTCCTCCATTGAAACTTATTATGTTGGGGGCAACACTGGTTCAGAGACCACTTCCCTTGAGACTGGTGTTATCTTTATTCTTCCCCAAATGGGTACCTGACTTCCAGAAACTTTTCTAAACGGAAGGAAAATTTTCTGCCCCAGTTTGATGATATCCCTTGTGTCATGCAATTCTGGCATCAATGCCATTTCCTTTACCTGTTTCAAATCAAAAAAAATTTGTTAGTTTAAAACGTGGTGGTTGGTTGTGATACTCCTACTGGGATGGTTTTCCCTTTCTCCTTCCTTGCTGTGTGTTCCACAACTTGTTGGGGATGATATTATTTGCTGGGGATAATCCCTTTCTGCTGGGGATATCCCTCTTCTTTCGTGGCATGGCTCGGAAACTTTCATTTTCCCGACCTTTTAGTCTCGCATGAATTTCCCAAATCATGCTCACTGCTCTCCTTGCTTTGTCCACGGGTCTCGGCCTTGAGGTTTATAACCTTTGGTTTTGGCAAGGATATCCCTCTTGACACTCATCGGTCCTTTTGTCAATTCCCTTTTGTCGGGGATATATTTTTTTTTGACACTGGCCTCGCGCTTGTTCCTTGCTGACTATACCATTTGGATGTACTAGTCAGATCTCATCTTGCATGATTGGAAAGCTGATGGCCTATTTTGAAGTCAATTCCCACTGGTTCTGACCAAACAGACTCTATTGGGGAATTTTTCTATGAAAGGAGAAAGATAAACAAAAGGGGAACCGAATAAAAGACAAAGGGAAAAAGACGACTCTTTAACAAAAGAAACTATAAAAAAAGCCTATCAAACGCCGATACCGACTCTAATAATCATGACATGCACATGTGGCCTATCCTCTGCCGTCAATCAGCTTTCAAGATCTTCACTTGGCGATTCCCCATCTGTTTCTCAATCTTATTCGACTTGTAGTGCCCGAAGGGTTTTCACTATCAAGCCTCTCTCATTTTGGTTTTCTCTCTCAGCTTTCATCGTCTTATGGTGTCCGTGAAGATTTTCACCGATAAGACTCTCTCATTTGTATCGCTTTCCAGGTGGGGATTTGGAGTGTTGCCGGTATGACTCTCTCTGCTGGAGATTAGAGTCCTTTCTATCGTGGAACAGAGTGTTATGTTCACCGGTAAGACTCTCATTATCTGACTTGGCATCTTTTGAAGACTGATCAGAAGGTCTTTCTTTGGACCGTAATATGGGTTTTTGGATAGGGTTAGAAAATAAAAGGGTATAAAAGGCTCAAAAATTCAAAATAAATTCTGGGTTAAAAATTACAACCTTCGGAACTAGATTTATTTACAACAAACGCAACCTTTGCCCCAGTTTCTTGCTTGGGGATATTTTAATTGATTTTTTTTCATTTTTCAAAACTATGACCGAGCCGTGAAGCGCCTACGTATCCTCTTTGAGGAATCAGGTCAAACGTAGTTCTCAATTCCTCTGTTTTCATTTGACTTTCCTTTGTTTTTTTTTGTTATCATTTTTCTTTTCTTTTTTTTTCTTTTTTTTCTCTTTTTTTTTTCGTTTTGTTGTTTTCTTTCTTTTTTTTTCTTCGTTGCTACTGATTCCGAACGAGGGTATGAAAGAAAATAAATAAGGCTCAAAAGAGGTAACGAAGGATAAAGTGTTTAGGTAGCAGAACAAAATGCCTTCATCATTCCAGTCTTCAAAGCATGCCAAATGCAAACAACACAATTTAAACAAAGATTTGTAGCCTCTTCCAATGGTGCTGGACTTGACAATTATATTCAACATTTGCTTTTTCATTTGTCCTTTCTAAAGCACCGTTGGGCGACACTCTAACTTCATTATCATGAAAGGTAAATCTTGCTTTTAACGGTTTTCTTTATGTTTTACTTGCCCCAGTTCCACATGACTCGGGCTCCAAATAATCTCAAACCGTTCTTATTTCCTTTAAGTGCTTTGATCACCTTCCCAGGGTTTTATGATTAACTTTTAAGATTATGCCCAAACTGTGTGTGCAAGTCATGTCACTAGAATCGACGTTGAATAAAATGATAAAAGGACTAAACAAAAGAAAACTGGAAATAATAGAAGACCGGATTTTGCATTAGATTACCGGTGAAATGGTTTGAAAACAAAACAAACCGGAATAAAATCCTAAACAACCTGGACGAAACTTAAACAGACCGCTATGACAAAAAAAAAATGGAAAGATAAGAGGGTTTGATACAAGACAATATCCGGATTACAACCCTAACAATCAGAACAACAGAAATGACAACAAAATAAGCCACCACAAGCTTCTCTCTTTCTAACCAAGGAACGGAGCGTCCTCCCACTTTATCGAAACTGACATCTTAGTAACTGAGCTTTGCATCAGTATTGCCTAGACCATTACCAACTTCAATATCATCAACCTTAGTCAACAAGTCCCCAATAGGATTTGAGTATTTCTGCTATCAGGCCTGATCCCCACAAAGTGTGCATCATGATGTGCGAAAAAAGGATTCTGCGCGATGTTCTGGGTATCATTGTTCGGCTTACCACAAACCAACCACCTTCTTTTTTTTGTGATTCAAAACGAAACAGGTTAAAATGGACTCAGTCGGTCCCCATTATTAACAACATCCTCTTCCCCTTTTTTTTCTTTTTTCTTTTTTTTTCTTTCTTCTTTCTTTCTTTTTTTCGATTTTTTTTCTTTTCTCTTTTTTTTTTCATTTTTCTTTTCTTTTTCCATTTTTTTTCTTTTTGTCGTGGTCGAATCTTATGGAGATTGCCTACGTATCATGACCCCGCATGAATCAGACCTTGCGTAGTTCGGACTAAATAAAAGGTAACAACAATGAGACATTTTTTTTTCTTTTCTCAATTTTCATAATAAAACAAACTGGGTTTCAAAGGTTGACAAACTCAAAAATCAAACAACCCACATATTCTAGTCAAAAAATTTATAACCTCAAAACAAAAAGGCCAGCTTCCTTTCCCCGTTTGACAAATGCAACCAAATGGCTATTTTTGCAAATGTGGCCCCTTCCAAATCTCACATGAATTTTGAGGCCGGGGAGGATTATTTTGACACTTTACAAACTTGTTCGTTCTTTTACGAAAATAGCCTTTCGACAACTGAAAGATACTCTAAGGCTATTTCGGCAAGAACTGTTTAAGACGCGGCCGAAGCTGGCTCGACTTATTTTGACCAAAAATCCAAACGGTATTCACCTGACCGCTGACTCTTTGTTTTTTTTTTCAAATTACAATAAAAACCTGGTGTTGCAAACACGGCCCTTCAGCGCCTCGGGGACGAAGATTTTTAAGGCTGTGTGGGTCAACTGGACCAAATCTTAAAAATGACCCAAAGGTGGCTGTTTATGCAAAGTCAACCTTCCGTCGTCCCTTTCGGGAACATTCGGCTATGTCTTGATAAAACAGCGTCACCCGACTTCTTTATGACAAAATTAAAATTTGACATATTTTTTTGGCTATTTTTTAGCAAAAGGGGAAGTTGGACACTACCCGACTTATTTATGACAAAATTTAAATTTTGACACGTTTTTTATTTATTTATTGGTTTTTGGCTATTTTAGCAAAAATGGGGGTTGAACCCGATGAGGGTTGCCTACGTATCTCACATCCGGTGAGAATCAAACCCGCGTAGATCGGGCAATTAAACAAACTATTTTAAAACACGACTCAATTTTATTTTTATTTTTTTAAATATTTTTGGATTTTTTGTTTTGAAAATTGGGAGTCTAAAAAAAACTTTTCTAGACTTTTTGGCAGGACAAATATTTTTGCAACAAATAAAGATATATATACATTTTTTTGAAATAAAGAAAAACTTTTTGGATTTTTATATATATATATTTGCAACAAATAATAAAACCACTTTCAACGCCCGACTCTTTTTATTTTATTATTTTTATTTTTATTTTGGCATCTAAACAAATAAATAAATAAATAAATAAATAAATAAATAAACCATTTTAAAAACAAGACTTTTTTTTTATTTTCATTTTCATGGCAAGACAAACTATATTTTTTTTCTATATTTTTTTTTGAAAAACAAGATAGAACAACGACTCTTTTTTTTATTTTTCCTTTTCTTTTAATAAAACAAACTAATAAGACATTTTTTCTCATTTTCTCAAAGCTTCGACAGAGTTTTGACAGTATTTGGGCATTGGGTTTTCCAAAAATTAACAATCAATTCCCTAACTGCTATTTCTTTTTTTCAATTTCACAATATTCCTGATATTCAAAAAAAATCGGTCAACACACAAGTCTGAATCAAATAAATGTGCAAGTAGCAGCAAGTAAGATGCATTAGGATGGTCATTTTCATTTTTGGTACACCTGTCCTAGACAGACCCAACCCCTGTGTTGAGCCTCCAAAGTCAAATGCACGTGATGCAAATAAACGTTCCTACTAGGGATCCGGCATGAAGCTGAGTTATTCTAGGTTCATAACCTGGGTATTTGTTCTAGACTGTGTACCCGAGCGGACAACTCGAGTCGAGGAGGGGGCTACGTACCGGGGACCCGCGGGATCGTCCGGCTTTGTAACTTGTCCGGCCTCTTTCTTATTTCAAGGTATGACACTAACAGAAGAGGGAGTCTCGACCAGCGAGCTTCTCCCCAGAGGTAAGAAGAGAAGGGTTCGACACAATTTATATGTACAGTTCAAATAATATCAAAGCAGTAAAAGCAGCATTTAGCACATTAGGCTCAAACATGTAAAAATCAGAAAAAACCAAATATAACAATTTATCTAAGCTCGAATTTCTAACCCTGAACCAGTGGTTCTGGGTTGATTCCCCAGCAGAGTTGCCAGAGCTGTCACACCTCCTTTTTCCGCCCCCGCGAGGGTCGTAGGGAGTTTTTTCCAATTAAAGGACGATCGAAACGGGATTTATTTATTTATTTCAGAGTTGCCACTTGGGAGATTTAGGGTGTCCCAAGTCACCAATTTTAATCCCGAATCGAGGAAAAGAATGACTCTGTATTACAGTCCGCAAACCAGAAATTCGGATAAGGAATTCTGTTAACCCGGGAGAAGGTGTTAGGCATTCCCGAGTTCCGTGGTTCTAGCACGGTCGCTCAACTGTTATATTCGGCTTGATTATCTGATTTTATACAAATATGAACTTATGTGCAAATTTTATCTTTTTACCGCTTTCATAATTATTATTATTTTTTTTACAAGAATGTGAACATCGCTTAAAACACGTCTTTGGACTGTGTCACATGAAATGCACCCGCAATCCGGAACGTATTTTTATTCAATGTTTTGGGATTTGGATTTGGGTCGCATAAATGCGCACCCGTGTTTAGGAATGTATTGTTATTAAAATCGTGCCTAAAGCGATTAGCGTATTATTATTTCTGGGTAAGACCGTGGAATTCACTAAACAGTCCATCCCGAATTCTAAATATTCAATTAAACATTTATTTAGGGCCCCGCAATTGGTGCATTTTATTGGGCGAGGCGAGGCTCATTTTATTTTTTTAAAGGACAGTCCTAAAATGCCTACATTTTTCTCTTATTAAATTTGTCTCTACAAAATAAAAGAGAAAATATCTTAATTTATTTGCATGCTACTACCTAGTTACATTATACTAGGTATGTTCTCAGTTTGTAAAATAAAAAAAACTTAGCAATCTAATTTTAACCCTAGACCATTTACATGCTAAAATTAACCAATATTATTTAACTAAACAATATTCCTACCAAGTTCCTAAATGGCCTATTCGTTTGATTTTTTTTTGACTAGGCGGAGTTACTACACCATTTATTTATTTATTAGGCAATATATAGATAGTTCATTCGTTAAGCTATCGTCGGATGTTCCACTGTATATATTAAATAGCTACATGATTCTGATTTTTTGCAAGCTAAATAATTTGTACATACAAATAAAATTCAGAATATAATTAAAGCAAATTTAGAATTTCAACTCTTCATTTTTCGTATTCATGCTTCATATTTCGGATTACAATAACCAGCGTGTCAATTGTGTACCTGATATTGGAAGCAAAAGAAAATGAAGATGAGAATCAGCAGCAGTAATAACAATACAGCAACAACAGTCCAGCAACAGTAACAACCCAGAAAGAGAGTTTGCAAACCGGTGGGGTAGTAATCCCGAAACAAAAACTTCAAGCTTTTATGAAACAACAACAAATAATGCTGATTTCAAACAATGAAAGAAAGCAGAAGATTTTTTAGTTTTCTTTTTTTTATTTGAAAGTTTAAATATTTTTCGGAATTTTTCTTTCTCTCTTAGATATTCAGCTTTTTTTTTCTCTCTTATTCTCTCTATTCTCTTATTCTCCTTCTCAAATCTGATTCAAGACCTCTACTTATATATAACCCCAATCCTTTAATCAATTAATATCAATCACTTTCTATTACCAAACCCATTATCTTCTCACTCATCCCCATTACATTAAATAAATATATCAACCCCACCCCATTATATTTTGTCCCCCATGCCTACCATAAACAATTGCAAGATTCCCCCACACTAAAATTTGTCTTGTCCCCCATTAAATTAAAATATTATATCAAAACCCACCCCATTATTTTTTGTCCCCCATGGTTAACATAAACAATTACAAAATGTACAATTCCTAAACTACCCTCCGACCTTATTGAAATTACCAAACTACCCCTGAACGTACTGCAAATTACCAAACTACCCCCATCAGCTATAACAAATCAATTAATCACACTCAACCAAAATATAGCCAATATGATCAATTTCTACACAAATTCACACAACAAATCACATGAACATGATTTCTTCAACATTTCAACAACAAATCACATGAACATGATTTCTTCAACATTTCAACAACAAATCACATGAACACAAATTGAACAACAAAGAACAACTAAAATTTGTTTGAACAATATTTTTGGCAACAAACAAACCTATTTTCAGATTCAACAATAGCAACAACAAACAAGTATATTTAGATTTCTAAATTCAATAATATTGAACTTAAAATTAACTCTAACAACATTACAACCAACAATTCCTATATTAAACTTAAACAAGATTATGAGACAAATTTAAGAAATAATCATAAATGATAAACAATAAACAAGAAAATCAAACTATACAAATTTCGGATTCAAGAACAATTAAACAAAGTATGGACATGAATTAAATTTATTTTGAACAAAAACAACATGACGGATTCAACTGATTAAACCAACATACTTCCCTATTACAACTAAATTCTTTTAGGCGAATAACAAAACAAAACCTAAGAAGAAACAATTATGAATTTAAACTTGAACTTAACAATATTAACAATTTCTGGAAAATACATAAAATACATTAAACAAATTGAAGAAACAATTAATTAAACTTCAATTTGTATCTAACTAACATTAAACTAACAACATTTACCTAAACAATAAATAAGAACAATGAAACAAACATGAAACAAACTGAAAAATTCACAAAAATAATGAACGAAACAAACATTTAACGATTTCGGATCCGAAAAATATCAAACAAAAATTACAGACAATAAATGAGATTCAAAAACCAACTAACCGGAAATGAAACGACGAACTCGATTGCAAACAAATCTGTCCGGAACCGAGTATCGCACCAAGATAACTTGACGCCGAAGACGACCACGAACGGACGACCAAAGAAGATGGCAGCCCGTCACAAGAAGATGGACGGGACATTGAATGTGAAGCAGTTGGGGCGCGTTTGGTTACGTGAAGAAGCTGGCGCGGGCAGCAGCCATGGAAGCAGATGAACTCGGCGTTTGACTGTTTTAAGCAGTCCTTTGAAGCAGACGCAGCTTGACGTTTTTGTTGGTGCCGAAGAAAGACGACGAAGCAGCAGAAGCAGCGATGAAGCAACAGTGACGACTCCAAGCAGCAGCAACGCGACGAAGAGGAAAGGACGCAGCAGCAGTTCGGAGGAAGGCAGCCATGGCGATGAGCCTCGATGAGGAACGAAGAAGACGAAGCAGCCATTACTGGTTCCTTGGGCCGTAGCAGAAGCAACAAGAAACAGAAGGGTCGTTTGGGTCGTAGTAGAAACAGAAGAAACGAGGTGGAGGAGGGCAGCCATGGACGTCGAGCTCAAGCTCGAGCTTGACGAAGAACGAAGGAGGAGGAGTAGCCATGAATGTTGGTGAAGCTGAAGACGCAGCTGGGTCGTCCATGGTGAGGATGAAGGGCAGCCATGGGAGGTCATTATTTTGGAGATGGAGAAGAAGAAGCAAGAGTTGGGGGGGCGATCTCTTTCTTAGTTTTAGGGTTTTTTTTGTTTTTTTGTTTTTTTTTGTTTTTGTTTTGTGTTTTGAAAAAAAATGAAGAAGGGTGTTGGGTATATGGGTTAATGGGGAGGACCGGGTCGACCCAGTTTGAAGTGGACCGGGTCATGGGGAAGGTTGGACAATTGTTTGGGCCTGAGGTTGAAATTTGAAGAAGTGACCCAATCCGATTTTTCTTTGTATTTTTGTTCTCTTTTCTTCTTTTATTTTTCTAAAACTAAATTCTAAAAATACTTAAATTATTATTAAGAACTAAATTAAGTTATAAAAACGCAAATTAACTCCCAATAACAATTAACGCACAATTAAGTAATAATTAAGCGTAAAATTGTATATTTGGACATTAAATGCTAAAAATGCAAAAGATGCCTATTTTTGTAGTTTTCATTTTTTGTAAACAAACTTAATTACTAACAAATTGTAGAATTAAATTCTACATGCAAAATGCGACATATTTTTATATTTTTTATTAATTTAACAAATAAACATGCACAGACAAATACAAATAATTATCCAAAAATATCACAAAATCTCACAAAATGGCACACCAAGGAAAATCATTTTATTTTGAATTTTTTAGAAGTAATTCTCATATAGAGCAAAAATCACGTGCTTACAGCCTTCGGCCTCACTCAGTCCAAAAATCATCACAAGCCCCTTGGGCATTAGTAAAACAGTAGTTCTCAGCCCAAAACATGATGTAGAAATATCATCTAAGTTTCAAATTTGAGTAAAAGTGGCTGAGTTTGTAAAACAGTAGATATCAACAGGACTAAGTTCAAATAATAAGTCAAGTAGTGAGGAAACAGTGATAAAAATCCCCGAAGGGTTCAAATAGTTGGCACGAAGCCCAAATATAGCAATCAGCCCAAATCATGATGATAACAAATGAATTTCAGTCAAATATTCGGTAAAATCATCAATCGGGATGGACCAAGTCACAATCCTCAGTAGTGAAAGACCCCACGCTCATCATCCAGCGCGTATCTTGCCTCAATATAGCACTACGATGTGTAATCCGGGGTTTCAAACCCTCAGGACATCATTTACAACCATTACTCACCTCAAGCAGGCCGAAATCTTAGCTCGCTACTCCCTTGCCTCGCAAATCGACTTCCTCGAGCGTCGAATCTGATCAAAACCACAAGTAATACGTTACAATAGGCTAAGGGAATACAACCCAATCGAAAAGACTCGAAAAATATTGAATATCACGAAGTTGGCAAAACCCGAGCCCCGGGCCCACTTCTCGAAAATCAGAAAATTGACATCACCGGATTCCTTATTTCGCCACGAGTCTATATATATCAAATTTACCGAAATCCGAGCTCAAATGCTCCCTCAAACCCCCAAATTTCTATTTCAAAAGTCAAGCCCCAATCCTTCCCTTTTTAATCAAATTTCCATGAAATTAGATGTTGAATCTACAATTAAATGATGTTTCTAGGCCATAGGACTCACCTCCAATCGATTCCCAGTCAAAACCCTCTTTAATACTCGTCAAAAGCTCCCAAGTTTACTCAACAATGGAGGAAATGGGACTTGGTTCGCGGGTGAAATGTTTATTAAAACCCTTCTGTCAGCCTAGATTTTGCTCTATGTGATTGCATTCAAGCCTCTGCGATCGCATAGCTCAACTTTCCCAGGCCTCCAAAATGTCCTATGCGAACGCGACCCCTTAACTGTGATCGCACTGCTTCACCAATCAAACCTACGCGATCGCATACACTACTCCGCGATCGCATTGAGTAAAGTACCCCTCAGAACCTCAAGTCCATTTAATACTATGCGATCGCATTACTCCTCATGCGATCGCAATGAACAACCTCCTCAACCTATGCGATCGCATACCCTATTCCGCGGTCACATTGAGCAATCAGAACGGCCTTCCCCAAACCTTTTATGCGATTGCAATTGCACTCCTGCGATCGCAGAGAACAAAAATGTTCTGCAACACTCAGCTGAAATTTGCATCTTCAAAAAACAAGATTGGTCCGATTGACCATCCGAAATCACCCTGAGGCCCCCGGGACCTCAACCAAAAGTGCCAACCCATCCTAAAACATCATTCAAACTTGTTCCAATCATCAAAACACCACAAACAACACCAAAACCATCAAATTACATCGGATTCAAGCCTAAATTTCTTAAAAACTTCCGAAATACGCATTTGATCAAAAACCCGACCAAAACACCTCTGAATGATCTGAAATTTTTCACACACATCCAAAATCACCTAACGAAGCTACTACAACTCTCAGAATTCCATTCTGACCCCTGTATCAAAATCTCACCTACCAACCGGAATTCGCCAAAATACTAACTTCGCCAATTCAAGCCTAATTCTTCTCTACAACTCCAAAACTCATTCCGATCCCGCTCCTAAGTCACAAATACCTCCTGAAGCTAACCTAACCATCGAAACTCACTTCCGAGCCTTCTAACACATAAGTCAACACCCGGTTGACTTTTTCAACTTAAGCCTTCTTAAAAGAGACTAAGTGTCTCATTTATTACCAAATCCTCTCCGAACTCGAACTAATCAACTCGATCACATAAAATACGGATAACGAAGCATAAAGAAGCTGAAATGGGGGAAACAGAGTGGTAACTCATGAGACGACTGGCCGGGTCATCACATATGTGAACTCTGTGTTTGTTTGATTTGTTATTTTTATGGAAATAATTTTCATTATTGATTTTATCTACATGCAATTTAAATGAGAAATTTAGTTAATAAGATGAATAAATCTATTTATTTCATGAAGTTGTGAATTAAAAAAAAAGTGTTGTCCCTTGATGAATTTCTTTTCAGTTCATGTTGTTGAAATTGATATTGAGTATTAAAGGCTGTAAATCATATCGAGACGAAGTGTTAAATTGTGAAATATTATTTTGTTGAGTTTTCACTCCCAGATATTTTGTTAGAATTTTTGTGCACATGACCGAGTCGTGGGCTTCTTATTGTGGAAAATAATGTATTGTTGATTTATGTGGCAAGTTGTAATATTTGGGCACCTGATGTGCAATTTGTGATATGTTGTAATATTTGAGCAATTTGACGTGAAATTTGTGTTGTGTTGTAAGATTGGAGCACTGGATGTGAAATTTGTGATATGTTGTAATATTTGAGCACTTGACGTGAAATTTGTGATATGTTGTAAGATTTGAGCACTGGATGTGAAATTTGTGGTATGTTGTAATATTTGAGCACTTAATGTGCAATTTGTGATATGTTTTGATATGTGATCACTTGAGGTGCAAGTTGTATTATGCTGCGATAATTGGGCACTTGAGGTGTAAGTTGTATTATGCTGTGATATTTGGGCACTTGAGGTGCGATTTGTGAAATATTGTGATATTGATATGCATGCGGTGATATAAGGCCAGGGTGTTGAAACGCATGCGGTGAGATAAGGGTGGCTTGAAACGTGTGGCTAGTAAGGGAACTACTAGAAGTCATGCGGTGTGATAAGGGTGACTAAAACGCGGGATGCTATTTCGGGGTAAAATATTTTCTTTAAAATTATATGTGAAGGCTCCTGTGGTGATATAAGGAAATGAGATATTGTGAGTTTATTTATGATTTGGGACTACGAGGCGGTACCTCGGGAATGCCCCATTGATATTTCTTTATTTATGTTCTTGTCTTTGGTGATTTTATTTCATTAATATGTAAATTCTTGTCTTCTTCCATGATGTACTAGTTGACTTTATGATTATGTGTTTTGCGCTCCTTATTGTATTGTGTTGGCTTGACTTTTTTAAACAAGACTTTGAAGATTTATATTTTTGGTTTTACTTATTTTGGATGATTGAGTTGTTTTAATAAAAGAAATTACCATTATATTTTAATTTAATAATTTTTTACATCCAATTCAGTATTTTATCTAATGCTTTAATTTAAGTACAATGTCATTTTCTTCACTCAAACTATTTCTAAAATAAATTGATCGTGCAGATTTATATATATATATATATTCATATATTGATATTTTTGGCACGTGAGTTGTCCGTGCAGTTATGAAAGAAATATGGGCACGAGGTGCCGTGAAAATATGAAAGTGGGCCGAGACCTGTACTGTATGATTATGAAGTGAGGTGTCACATGGTGACATTTATTTGAAGGAATTATATTCCAAAAAATTATTTGAAAGAATTTTTGTTGAAGCTATTTATTTAAGAGAGTATATTCGAAATATATATTTATTTGGCAGGATTATATCCTAAGGATTTTATTGAAGTACTTGCATTTGAAAGACATGTCTGAGGGACTTGATTGTTTTGTTTTATTTGTGTTCCTTATTCATTTGAGCAATAATATTGGTGTTCTTGTTGCCTTGTTGTTTATATCATTGATTGACTCTCGTTTCGGTTTTTTCTATTATTATTATTATTATTATTATTATTATTATTATTATTATTATTATTATTATTATTATTATTATTATTACATATTCCATACACTACACAGGTTTATTGATTAGTGAGTGTCTTTACTGTACCTCGTCACTACTCCGCCGAGGTTAGTCTTGATACTTACTGAGTACCGTTGTGGTGTACTCATACTACACTTCTGTATATTTTTTTTGTACAGAGCCAGGTATTGGAGATATAGGACTCGGACAGAGTTAGAGTGTGATCGCAAGGATTCAAGGTAGGGCTGTTTGGTCATCGCAGTCCCTTGGAGTCTTTCCCTCTTATCGTAGTGTTAATTATTATTCGAGCAGTAATGTATATTTAATTTCCTTCAGATCATTTCATCTATTAAGGTAGAGTTCGTGACTCAGTACTACCAGTCTTGGGAGGTTGTATCTTTATTTCCGTTGTTAGTTTCAATTATCCTTAAAAAATGGCTTGAATTGTTATTATAAATGGCTTACTTAGTCTGAGAGACTAAGTGCCATCATGACACTTATGGTGGGATTTTGGATCGTGACAAGAGTTCAATGTTCGTTCTAAAGAATGAAAATTTCTAATTAATTATTTATTGTATTTCTTTTTAATTAGAAGTTCTTCATAGATTTCTATTCTTTTTCTACAAATAGAATCATTTTGTCTTATTTTTTGTTAGTAATGTTGTAACGACCCGACCGATTGTATTAAGAATTAATGTCCCATTCGATGGCTTAAGGTCTCGAGTAGCTACGTATTATGTGTTATGACTTGCGTGTATAGCCAAGTTCAGTTTTTGGATGGTTCAGGATCAATTTGGAAGAAGGACTCCTGTTTTAGAAGCTTAAGCGGTAAGAGTTGATCGGAGTTTTGACTTTTGTGCAGACGACTCTAAAATGGAATTTTGATGATTCCAACAGCTTCGTATGGTGATTTGGAACTTAGGCGTACGTCCGGATTTGGAGGTTCGTAGGGCAATTTCAAGCATTTCGGCAAAAATTGGAAAGTCGAAGTTTTGGAAGGTTGAGAGGTTTGATCGAGAGTTCACTTTGGTGGTATTGGGTCGGAATGCGATTCCGAGAATTAGATTAGCTCCTTTATATCATTTGGGACTTCCATGCAAAATTTGACGTCATTCCGGGTTGCTTTAATACGTTTTGGCATAAGTTTTGGAAGTTGAAAGATTTGAAAGTTCATATGTTCGATTCGAGATGCGATTCGTAGTTTCAACATTGATTGATGTGATTTGAGGACTCTAGTTGGTATGTTTGGATGGGTCCCGGGGGCCCCAGGTGTGTTTCGGATGGGCTACGAGCCATTTTCTTATGTTTTAGAATGTTGCATTTCTGGTGTCTTTCTCTACGATCGCGCAGGTGTAGCCGCGATTGCAAGGGTTGTTTGGTGGGCTGGTCCTTTTTCCTCTTCGCACTCACAAGGATCAGTCCGCGATCGTGTTCGTGTGAGTTATTGCTTCTTCGCGTTCGCATTGGGCCTTCCGCGTTCGTGTACTATTGACCCTGCTGGGGAGGCTGGTACTTTGTTCTTCGCGTTCGCATAGCTATGCATGTGATCGCGTACTTTGAGGTAGTGATGGACCGCATTCGCCTTTCTTCTTCCGCGTTCGCGTAGTACCTCTTCGTGGGGGCAGTGTCATTTCTTCTTCGCGGTCGCGTGGATTCATTCATGATCGTGTAGTGTATTTTTGTGGCAGTCATTGTTTCTTCTTCACGATCGCATGTGTATTTCTGCGATCGCGATGTACAAATACCTAGGCAGCAGAATATATTTTTCAGAATCGAGGGTTTGACCATTTTTTTATCATATCTTGAGTGTTAGACCTCGGATTTGAGCGATTTTTTGTGGGTTTTTCAAGGAAATTATTGGGTTATTTTGGCTAGATTTGAGCCTGACGAGGCCAATGTGTATTTGAATTTCCTGCTCGTACTCTGTCAAATTCTAATATAGTTTAAGATATCGTCCCACAGAGACTGGATAATCTATGCTACAGACTTGTAATATTTTAACTACTATTTGAGAGAATCAAAGTGATGAAAAGTGAGTGAGGTATAAAACTTGTTAATTACTTAAACTAAACAAAATATTTTTGGAAGATTTATAACTTAAAAAGGAGTTGGGAATAACTGAATTCACTTGATAATATTGCTATAATAAAATCTCAATTTCTACATTTATTTCTCTAAAGAATAATTGCTTATTTCTAATACAATTATATTTTGCTCACTGAGAAATAATCAATTAATAACACTCCATGAGAATTATGTTAATTAATCAATTTAAGACTAGTGACGTTTAAATCGAAATATTTTTCTTGCTTGAATTGTGCTAAAAGAAAGTAAAAACTTCGTGAGAATATTTTTACCAAGGATCAATAATCTTGCCTACAACAATTCCTCCATGAGAATTAAAGCTGAGGCAAGAAAGATTACTAACTTGAAATAATAGTTTACTGAAAAATTACTTTCACACTACTATTTTATTCATCATTTATTATATATTAATTTTGCTCCACGAGAATTATAAAATTAATATATGAATAACTTAGAGATAAAATATGTAGATGTGATGATATCGTAATTAAAAACCATTATTTCAACACAGTATGAAATGTAAATAAAAAGTTTCAAGTCAAGAATATATAAAAACTAAGATAATATTATAAAATATATCAAGCTTCATCAACTATCCCAACAAAAGAAATTACTCCATTATGGAGTAAGAAAAGCTAAAAAATATATTTAGAAGACTAGAAATATTTAAAAGACTAAGGAAATATTTTTACTACAAAGAAAGAAGATCAAGACTAGTTCTTGTCTTACTAAGATTTTTTTGATATCCTTATACAAAGAGAGCTTGCTATTTATAGGAAAAGATGAGTATCTTTTGTCATGTTCCACTCTTGCAAATGTAGCTTCCATGTATGCAAAGTGGCCTTTGTGTAGGTATATTCTATATATGCAACTATGACACTTGTGCTTCACTTTTGACTTCATGAGTTAGTCTTGCAAATGTAGCTTCCATATATGCAAAGTAACCTTTGTGCAGGTAGATTCAATATATGCAAATATGGCACTTGTGCTTCACTCTTGACTTCATGAGTTAGTCTTGCATATGTAGGTTCCATGTGTGCGAATGTGACCTTTGCAAATATAGATTCCACGCATGCATCTATGACTCTTTTGCTTCCATTCTTGACTTCATGACTTAGACTTGTAAATGTAGGTTCCATGTATGCGAATGTGACCTTTGCGTATATAGATTCCACATATGCAACTATATATGCCTTTTCATCTTTAATTGTCTCTTTTCATAAGCCCATATGTATATTCCACATTTGCGAATATGACGATGATGTGTGTAACTGTGGCTTTGCTTCATTCTCTTGTCTTTTTCATAATTTCTTTTTCCTACAAGAATTGTTAGAAAAAATGCGAGGATAGGATATTATTATTCATATTTTATTTTAAAAACTTATTTTTTACATATGAAATTACATGAATAATTTATATCCATCAAATACCCCCATACTTTAACTTTTTGCTCGTCCTTGAGGAAAAAGAAAACTTTAAAAATATATTTTCCAAAATCCATGACTATTGTAGGATAGAAAATTTATACAAAATAAATATCCTCCAACATGGTCAATGCAATTAACCTTTTTAAATTCACCAAATCTTTTACCTTATTTCTGAATTCTGCTTTGATCAACAAGAACTTGCAATCTTCTTCCCTTGAATCTTTCAGAATTGATAGATTTATGATCACTTATTCAGTTAATATCATACTCTTGTCCATAGGCTTGCTCCTTATGTTTTTCTCCACTAATATAGGTTCAACACTGATTTTTAGAATCTTTCTAGGACTTTTCTTGGCTTGTAATGTTAGGCTTCAGGCTGGTAGGATAAGGATATTTTTAGAGTGACTTATTTTCCCAGCTTGGAGAAAACATTTCTTGGTGCTTGATATTTCATCCCTTTGATAACTTCTTTTTTTGGGTTTTGTCTTTTTTTTGTAATCTCAAATATCTTATATTCACATAAATTTTTCTTCTTCTTCCGCCCTTTTTAAAAAAAAATATACACCAATCTCTGCTCATTTTTAGCTGGAAGATCTCATGACTATATATGTATATATATAATTACTCCTTTTTTTTCTTTTTCTTCTTCTTTATAAGAGATCAAGGTGTTGAAAAAAATGGGATAAAGGCTCAAATAAGGGTTCTAATGGATTATTTATATGTATTTGATTAGAAAATAAGAAGGCTAGAAAATGGTAAATCAAAGAAAACCTAATTTCATTTTCCAAAAATTAGTGTCATCTATTATTCCGCCTTGAGAAACATTTAGAGCAAGTTCTAGCCAAGTTTATTGATTCGACCTGTTTTGCGATCATAATTGTTCTCAATTCCAATGATTTTCGGAGATAAAGATGCTTGCTCCTGCCTTCACAAAATCAAAATCATAGGTATGGAATTTACATGGTGAAGATGAAAAGAATTAATCATTGGACATATAGTAAAGAATTTATTTTGTTAATTAAACGCCTACAAATAGGATAGAGGAGAGAAAAATAATTATATATAAGGATATAAAGATACTAGAATTAGATTCATATATAATATATACTAGAAATGCATCAGAATATATCCCCTCCACACGTGAACTGTTTCATCTTCCTAGATAAAACACGTGATAAGAGATATACATATATAAGTATTAATTTAAGGAAAAGAAAAAATTAATACTAATATTTATAAAATAAAATAAAAAATCTTTTTGGCTTTCAAGTTTACAATCACAGAAGAAAGCTTGAAAGAAACTGTGACTACACATGTTCTATGTGCAATAGACTGACTAATTTAAGACCTTGTCAGTCATTTGGTCCTGGTTTAAATATAAACCAAAAATTACCCGAGCCAATATTCGAATTGAATCATTAAATGGTTAACCAACCAGTTACTTAGGCATTCCGATCACCATGGAGTTGCTCATGTGTAGGTGACTCTATTTTTGTAGAGGCCTTCATGAGATGCTCTGGTTTTATAGTAACCTGGATATTGACCAGATTAATTGGTTAAGCATTTAATTATCAAACCTATGTTGGACTTATAAGGCTCCATTGCTTCACCCTTAATAACTAAGGGTATGTTACTATAGTTCTGAGTTTAACGTCGTCAGCTTGACTTATTACCTGTGGGATCATCAGTCTATCAAAGTGACCAATGAATGTTGCTCAAAATTTCCTCCAAAGTACAATTTTAGTCTTTGACCATTTTCCTTGAACTTGTCACCTCCATTGTTCTGTTGGATTTCAATTGCTCCATATGGAGTAACATTTGTTACATTGTAAGGACCTGTCCACCTTGATTTTAACTTTCCTGGGAATAGCCTGAGTTGACTAATATAATGTCACGACCCAATCCCCGAACCCGGTCGTGACGGCGCCTCTCATAAAGACAAGGCCAGCCAGACCAAAACGGAACACCTTCTTTAAACAGTTAATCATCATAAACAGTAATAACATATAATATAATACTCATAAATTGCGGAATTTAACGATAATAACCGCAAGAACCATCCCGACACAGTCCTAACCGGGGTGTCACAAGTCACGAGCATCTACTAGGGTATAAATACAACTGAAAGCCTGGAGTGTACAAATACAGACTAATTAAATGAGGAGAGAGAAAAGCAGTGCTGCGAATGCCGACAGCTACCTTGCTAAACTATGATGACTCTGCCTCCGATCAGCCAAAACATACCTGAATCTGCACACAAAGTGCAGAGAGTAATGTGAGTACTCCGACTCAGTGAGTAATAATTATAAATAATGGCTGAAAGTATGAAAACACGTAAAGGCACAAATCAATTCCATATCAAGTAGTAAAATCACTTAAAGTAGTAAATCAGTGAAGAAATCAAATGATATTCCTTTTAAAACAAGTAAAACCAGTAATTTAAAAGGTAAATAACAAGTAGAAATTCGCCCCTCGGGCACAGTATCAATCACTCAGCATAGTATCAGCCCCTCGAGCTCACTCTCAGTAAAGTATCAACCCCTCGGGCTCAGTATCAATCACTCAGAACAGTATCAGCCCCTCGGGCTCACTCTCAGAATAGTATCAGCCCCTCGGGCTACCTCACAATCACTCATATCAGCCCTCGGGCATAACATCAATCACCCAGAACAATGGGTACCTGCGCTCACTGTGGGTCTGCAGACTCCGGAGGGGCCCTTTACGGCCCAAGCGCTATATCAAGCCACCTCATGGCATCATCACTCAGCATATCCTCACATCCCTCAAGCCACCGCGTGGCATATAAAGTATCTCAAGCCCTTAGCCTCATATCACTCGGCCTCACATCACTCAAGCCACCGCGTGGCATAAATAGTAACTCAGGCCCTCAGCCTCACTTAATCTGGAAATCATCATAAGCCCATTGGGCATTAGTAAAACAGTAGTTCTCAGCCCAAAACATGATGTAGAAATATCATTTATGTTTCAAATCTGAGTAAAAGTGGCTGAGTTTGTAAAACAGTAGATATCAACAGGACTGAGTTTAAATAATAAGTCAAGCAGTGAGGAAACAGTGATAAAAATCCCCGAAGGTTTCAAATAGTTGGCACGAAACCCAAATATGGCAATCAGCCCAAATCATGATGATAACAAATGAAACTCCAGTCAAATATTCGGAAAAATCATCAATCGGGATGGACCAAGTCACAATCCCTAGTAGTGAAAGACCCCACGCTCATCATCCAGCGCGTATCTTGCCTCAATATAGCACTACGATGTGAAATCCGGGGTTTAAAACTTTCAGGACATCATTTACAATCATTACTCACCTCGAACTATCTAATTCTCTAGCTCGTGACGCCTTTACCCCTCGAATTGGCCTCCATGCGCGTCGAATCTATCAAAAATCAGAACGAATACATCACAATATCCTAAGGGAACAAAGCCCAAGCGAAAACATTCGAAAATATCAAAAATCCCGAAATTAACAAATCCCGAGCCCCGGGCCCACGTTTTGGAATCGGGTAAAATTTATATTTTCAGAATCCTCATACCCTCACAAGTCTAACCATACCAAAATTATCCAATTCTGATACCATTTGGTCCTTCAAATCATCATTTTACATTTTTGAAAGGTTTCACAATTTTCTTCCCAAATTTCATCCCAAATCACGAATTAAATGATGAATTCAGTGATAGATTCATGTATTCTAGCCAAATCTGAGTTAAAATCACTTAACCCGATGAATTTCTTGAAAAACCTTCGAAAAATCGCCAAAATTCGAGCTCTCTAGTTCAAATTTAAAATCCAAAACCTCGTATTTATAGGGTACCCCTCAAGTTTCAGCCTCCGCGGGCCTCACCAAATCGACCACGGTCCGCGCAAGCCAGTGCGGTCCGCGCAAACACAACCGCGGCTGCACAGGCCTTCCTCTACAGTGACAGGCTATAGTATTTTGGCCATAACTTTTGCTACAGATGTCCAAATTGCGATATCTTTATCTTTCTGGACACTAGACACGAAGGCCTACAACTTTCGTTTTTAAATTATCTCAAGATTCCATGCAGATCAAAAGATATGAGTTTCTGAAGATGGACCTATGATCTGCAGATCTTCATGACCGCGGCCGCGGTCACTTTTACGCGTCCAACACTAAGCCAGCGCGCCCAGCACTAAAAATTCTGCCCCATTCGTTTTCTAAGTTCCGAAATGTCCGTACTCGCTCAAAACTCACCTGAAACACACCCGGAGCCATCAGACCTCAACCCACACACCAACACCTCCCATAACATCATTATCAACTAGTCGAGTTTTCGAATCACTCCGAACAACATCAAAACACAAAATCAACTTCGGATTCAAGCCTAAGAACTCCAAGAACTCTTAAATTATGCTTTCGATCAAAAAGTCTATAAAATCTCGTCCGAATCACCTAAAATTTTTCACTCACATCCCAAATGACACAACGAAACTACTAGAACTCTCGGAATTCCATTCCTACCCCTATATCAAAATCTTACCTATCGACCAGAAAGCACTGAAATCTCAGTTTCGCCAATCCAAGCCTAAACCTTCCACGGACTTCCAAAATGTATTCCGATCACGCTCCTAAGTCCCAAATC
Organism: Nicotiana tabacum; assembly: GCF_000715075.1. Classification (NCBI taxonomy): domain Eukaryota; kingdom Viridiplantae; phylum Streptophyta; class Magnoliopsida; order Solanales; family Solanaceae; genus Nicotiana; species Nicotiana tabacum. The sequence goes on from NC_134095.1 coordinate 130,262,503, forward strand.
ACCTAACGGAGCTAATCAAATCATAAAAATTCCCATCCGAGATCAAATACATATAAGTCAAATTTTGGTCAAACCTTTCAAATTTTAAGCTTTCAACTGAGACTGTTCTTCCAAATTCATTCTGATTAACCTGAAATCCAACATCAACGATTTACATAAGTCATAATATACCACACGAGGCAAGTCATGCCCGAGAACTGGCGGGCGAAATGCAAAAGCTCAAAGCGACCGATCGGGTCGTTACATCCTCCCCCACTTAAACATAATTTCGTCCTCGAACGTGCCAAGATCCAAAAGCCAACCAATTGCTGAATAACTTTACCATGCACATGCCCGGGGGTGATCCCATATCACCCTATCTCGCATAGGTTCGATAACACAATATAATGGAAATTTCACAATCCATCCTAGTCCATGAACTATGGAACCACATTTCCTCTTCTAAAATCATCGACACGATCAGAATTTCACATTTATACTGTGAATAAGTCCGAACAAGCGGTAACAAACCATATATGCTATCTCCGGTGCAATCACATAATGTACCACATAACTCAACACTTGTAGTGATAACTTCTAACCACAGCAGCTGCACACAACATCCTATACCGATAGAAAAACTCTTATCAACTAGAGTCTCATCCCAACACTTTCATATACTACCAATGATCACTAAGACATGCAGTAAGCCATAACCATTTTCCAGATCAACCATTCATGAAGCCACTTCTTCCTTGGCAAATACCACAGCAAATTTCCGAACCGAAGCTCGATACTATCCTTCCAACATGCTAAAATCACATCCGTTCGTATTTATTAATGATCCCCAACGATCTCCTCTAATCCAACACATTACTCTGGTGACATGACACATCCATACAGGCCTAAGACACAACTTGGACAATACACGCATCAATATGCAACAGTCCGAACATACTCAAATCATGAAAATGACTCAAATGAAAGAGCTGTACCTCAAGCTCATCGGTACCACCACAACACAAGGCTGAGAACCCGTCTCACATCATAGGAAAAAAACACACGAGTCTAACCCGCAAGATCATACCTCCACATAACTTCGCTACGATGTGCGATCCTATCCAATACTGCCCACATGAACCACCTTAAGTCACTAGCCCGAAATCGACAACCACGCACAATTTGATATCTGGAACCAAAGCAATTCATCATACTCACGGTGAAGTAAATAACATACACCATGCAGACCCGAAAGGACATAACCGATACGCCATTCACCGAGCAACACCCAATTACTCTTCCCGCTCGACTTCCACTACGAGACCCCAATAGAACCGCACCACATGTACCTATAACCAACAAATCATAACATCTCGCAACACAAAAAGGTAACTCATGGATCTCCCCAGATTACTAATAAGCTCAATAACAATCGAATCAATACACCCCTCAACAGTACAATTCAAAGCCATCCAAGCCGACTCAAATTAAAACACGCATCCACATTGACCTGCAACGAGCTCCTTATCACAAAAATCCTAGAGTTGCTCTTCAACTCCTTTAACTCTTCCGGTGCCATACGATATAGTGCCAGGCATCAAATCAATACCGAAATCAACAACCTTTCCCGACGACATGCCCGACCACAAGAAACATATCCGAAAAGTCCCTCACTACCGGAACTAAATCAATGGTAGGAGCCTCTACACTAACATCCGTCACAAAGCCCAAATAAGGAAGACAATCCTTCCCAGCCGTCCGTTGGGCCTTCGAAATATAAAACCACTCCACTAGGGCATAATCCTACGGACCTCGCCACTCAATCCATGGCATTTTCGGCATAGCCAACAGTGTCGCCTTAGTGCAATAGTCCAGAATGACACAATACAGAGACAACCAGTCTGAACCCAATATCACATCCAAAATTTAACATACCAAGCAACAAAAGATCCGTTCGGGTCTCCAAATCCCGATAGTCACTAAATAGTGCTGATACACATGACTCACAACCTCCATATAGCCTGAATATGAGAACTTCCCGTCTCCAACTTCATATGGCCCATGAATCCACATATCTGGTTCTAATTCCGTCGTCTAAATGCATACCACACCTCGAATACTCAATCATTCCACGAGAGATAATCTAGAATTCCTCTGTGCCACCAAGCAAACACGAGTATCAGTAGTCGTTCTAACCAGAAAATGCCGCAATACTACCGATGTATCACCAACTTAATCACATTGCCCTTCTGAAACATATGCCCTCATCAAATCATCCCAAATTAGCAATACCATTTCCTTAATCATCTGAAGCTCGTTCCTCTAATTATCTGAAGCTCGTTCCTCTAATTATCTGAAACTCGTTCCTCTAATTATCTGAAACTGCCCGTGCTACCTAAGAATTATACGACTTTCCGTTCAAAACTGAACCGCAACCTCACACACACACACTTCCTAATCATTTATAACATACTGCATAACCCATACCATTCTAGGATACCCATGAGAACTTCATATCCCTTTCGAACAGTAAGCCACTATGCATTCCACTAGCCAAGAACTTTCCATTGATCCCATCTAGCAAAGAACCACGATACATCCCATGCTCCTCATGCCCATAGAAAATATACATCTCCAACCAAGGTAGAAACCATCAAGGACTCTCCGAGTTCCCCTTGCACAAACCAGACCTGCCAGGACTAAATATCTAACTCGACCAAGCTACGCAAGCCATCAAAACCTAAGTGCATTGCCGCGAAATACCCGTAGGAACTTATTACCCCATACACACCCAAGGAACTAATCATATCATTGCCATACTGATCCAGCCTACTATCAAGCTACCCCATCTATCTAAATTTCCTTCTGATTCATTTTCAACTTGATATTCTCTCTTAAATATTCCCAAAAGCACTACATTCGAAATACTTCGCTCTGAAGAACTTCTTGCGGATCTAAATCCGTTACCACCTAATATTAGTACATAGAATCCCACAATTAATATAGAAAACACCACAAGTATTGACGTCTTCCAAGGAAAACTCAGTTCCTAACCACACATACAACTTGAAAATATCCAATTTTACATGCAAAATTTTGAACACAATAGGACCATTCTCTAGAGGGATCTACTCTACTTAAACCGTAGTTAGATTGATTAAACGAACCGAACAACCTGTGTTTCATTTGTGCTCCGACACTGCAGAATGTGACCTCATTTCGATATAACTAAGCAACTTCCTACCCTATGCACCGAGCATTCCTTACCAACCACAACTCAAGTTATTCCCCGATTCTCGTACACCCATAAGGCATAACATAACCATTATTGAAATTTCCTTTACTCGAGCCATAACTGATTCACAAATACGCCTCAAACTAGAACCATTAGAGCACATAACCGTGCAATCAACTATTCAATAGTGGACTCCCCCACTTGGCTCAAAGCCATAGATCAAAACACACACCATAACTTATAATGCGTATACTTTATTGCTTCCATAATACCATAGTGAGATTAGACTCAGTCCTTCATAAGCTCTTGAAACACTGACCATCGGGTACTTTAACTCTATGTAAATCTCGCATTCACTCTCGTAACAGTTAAGCCCACTCTATCAAGTGACCCAAATTTAAATTTCAACACATATGTTTCACTTGTGAATGAGATCTTCTAACAGACAGCATAAGGATCACACATCTCAGAACACCGCAGGAGACAACCCGCCTGCTTCGCCTCAATATAACATTTTTGTATACCTTCCACCATCATACACATTACACAGTCACTTAATTTTCTTGAGTCTGACTCATACCGCAACATGAAATTTACTTCACTCCAACTAAGAGACATGAAAAGATTCTTCACGCGCCCATAACTCGGGGCTACACATCCAACCACAATGGAAATCAAACACTTAATAGTTCATCTATCATCCATCAGACCTTCCTCATCACTTCCAAGTCATATAGATACCTCTCGCAGTACCAACATACTCATCACATAGTTGTCAGCCATCACTTCTACTAATAGGGTCAATACCGCACATATAAGTTCAAAACACTTGCTCACACAATCAGCACCTTGGTGCTCAAGCCATAGGCAAAGATCTGGCCTCAAGTCCTCTAGACTGGCCCAATATCAAACTCACAGAGATCATACCTTTCCCCTCGATCAGGGAATCACAAGCCATCGATGTACATCTGATACTGAGCGCTCATGTGCGTATAAAAACGCGTGGAAGAAATTTTTAAGAGTTATTTTTCAAGTTGAATCAAAGACGCATGATAAGAATTCAAGAATATGAAGTTTTCCTAAAGGTTCTGCAACCTCTCGAGGATAAATACAGACGTCTCTGTGCGGATCCGCGAGACTCTACTAAACCTGCTCATGACTCGTGAGACCTATGTAACCTAGGCTCTGATACCAACTTGTCACGACCCAATCCCCGAACCCGATCGTGACAATGCCTCTCGTGAAGGCAAGGCCAGCCAGATAATAACCCCCATAAGCAACACCTTCTTTAAACAGTTAATCATCATAAGCAGTAATAACATATAATATAGTACTCATAAATTGCGAAATTTAACGATAATAACCGCAAAAACCATCCCGACACAGCCTTAACCGGGGTGTCACAAGTCACGAACATCTACTAGGGTATAAATACAACTGAAAGCATGGAGTGTACAAATACAGACTAATTAAATGAGGAGAGAAAAAAGCAGTGCTGCGATCGTCGGCAGCTACCTTGCTAAACTTTGATGACTATGCCTCCGATCAGCCAAAACATACCTGAATCTGCACACAAGGTGTAGGGAGTAATGTCAGTACTCCGACTTAGCGAGTAATAATTATAAATAATGGCTGAAAGTATGAAAACACGTAAAGGCACAAAGCAATTCCATATCAAGCAATAAAATCACTTAAAGCATTAAATCAGTGAAGAAATCAAATGATATTCTTTTTAAAACAAGTAAAAACGGTAATTTAACAGGTAAATAACAAGTAGAAATCTGCCCCTCGGGCACAGTATAAATCGCTCAGCATAGTATCAGCCCCCGGGCTCACTCTCAGTACAGTATCAGCCCCTCGGTCTCATTATCAATTACTCAGAACAGTATCAGCCCCTCGGGCTCACTCTCAGAATAGTATCAGCCCCTCGGGCTACCTCATAATCACTCATATCAGCCCCTCGGGCATAGCATCAATCACCCAGAACAATGGGTACCTGCGCTCACTGTGGGTGTGCAGACTCCGGAGGGGCCCCTTACGGCCCAAGCGCTATATCAAGCCACCTCGTGGCATCATCACTCAACATATCCTCACATTACTCAAGCCACCGCGTGGCATATAAAGTATCTCAGGCCCTCGATCTCATATCAATCGGCCTCACATCACTCAAGCCACCGCGTGGCATAAATAGTAACTCAGGCCCTCGGCCTCACTCAATCCGGAAATCATCATAAGCCCCTTGGGCATTAGTAAAACAGTAGTTCTCATCCCAAAACATGATGTAGAAATATCATTTAAGTTTCAAATCTGAGTAAAAGTGGCTGAGTTTGTAAAACAGTAGATATCAACAGGACTGAGTTCAAATAATAAGTCAAGCAGTGAGGAAACAACGATAAAAATCTCCGAAGGTTTCAAATAGTTGGCACAAAGCCCAAATATGGCAATCAGCCCAAATCATGATGATAACAAATGAAACTCCAGTCAAATATTTGGAAAAATCATCAATCGGGATGGACCAAGTCACAATCCCCAGTAGTGAAAGACCCCACGCTCATCATCCAGCGCGTATCTTGCCTCAATATAGCACTACGATGTGCAATCCGGGGTTTAAAACTTTCAGGACATCATTTACAACCATTACTCACCTCGAACTGTCTAATTCTCTAGCTCGTGACGCCTTTATCCCTCGAATTGGCCTCCACGCGCGTCGAATCTATCCAAAATCAGAACGAATACATCACAATATGCAAGGGAACAAAGCCCAAGCGAAAACATTCGAAAATATAAAAAATTCCGAAATTAGCAAATCCCGAGGCTCGGGTCCACATCTCGGAATCGGGTAAAATTTATATTTTCAGAATCCTCATACCCTCACAAGTCTAACCATACCAAAATTATCCAATTACGATACCATTTGGACCTTCAAATCATCATTTTATATTTTTGAAAAGTTTCACAATTTTCATCCCAAATGCCATCGCAAATCACGAATTAAATGATGAATTCAGTGATAGATTCATGTATTCTAGCCAAATCTGAGTTAAAATCACTTAACCCGATGAATTTCTTGAAAAACCTTCGAAAAATTGCTAAAATCCGAGCTCTCTAGGTCAAAATATTAAATAAAACTCAAAACCTCGTATTTATAGGGTACCCCTCAGGTTTTGGCCTCCGCGGGCCGAACCAAATCGATCGCGGTCCGCGCAAGCAAGTGCGGTCCGCGCAAACACAACCGCAGTCGCATAGGCCTTCCTCTACAGTGACAGGCTTTAGTATTTTGGCCATAACCTTTGCTACAGATGTCCAAATTGTGATAACTTTACCTTTCTGGAAACTAGACACGAAAGGATACAACTTTCATGTTTGAATCATCTCAAAATTCCTTGCGGATTAAAAGATATGAGCTTTTGAAGTTTGACCTACGATCTGCAGATCTTCATGACCGCAGCCGCGGTCACTTTTACGCGCCCAGCACTAAGCTAGCGCGCCCAGCGCTAATTCTACTACGGCCAGCACTAAAAATTCTGCCCCCATCCATTTTCTAAGTTCCGAAATGTCCATACTCCCTCAAAACTCACCCGAAACACATTCGGAGCCATCAGACCTCAACCCAAACATACCAACACCTCACATAACATCATTAACACCTAGTCGAGTTTTCGAATCACTCCGAACAACATCAAAACACAAAATCAACTTTGGATTCAAGCCTAAGAACTCCAAGAACTCTTAAATTATGCTTTTGATCAAAAAGTCTATCAAATCTCGTCCGAATGACCTGAAATTTTGCACGCACATCCCAAATGACACAACAAAACTACTGGAACTCTCGGAATTCCATTCCGACCCCTATATCAAAATCTCACATATCAACCGGAAAGCACCGAAATCTCAATTTCGCCAATCCAAGCCTAAACCTTCCACGGACTTCCAAAATGCATTCCGATCACGCTCCTAAATCCCAAATCACCTAAAGGAGCTAATCCAATCATAAAAATTCCCATCCGAGATCAAATACACATAAGTCAAATTTTGGTCAAACCTTTCAAATTTTAAGCTTTCAACTGAGACTGTTCTTCCAAATTCATTCTGATTAACCTGAAACCCAACACCAATGATTTACATAAGTCATAATACACCACTCGGGGCAAGTCATACCCGAGAACTGGCGGGCGAAATGCAAAAGCTCAAAGCGACCGGTCGGGTCGTTACATGTAAAGAAGCACTTGATCTCCAATTTTAAAACTTTTTATTTGGATCAAATTGTCATGCCATTTTTTTGTTTTTTCTTTAAAAAGTTTTGCATTTTCATAAGCTTCCAACCTCATTTCTTCCAACTCATTAACCTGAAAAAATCTATATTTACCAGTAGAGGCTAATTCAAAGTTTAGTGCTTTTAGTGCCGAAAAAGCTTTGTGTTCTAATTCAACTGGCAAATGACAAGCTTTTCCAAAGACTAATCTATATGGGGATGTTACAATTGGTGTTTTGAACGCCGTTCGGTATGCCCATAATGCATCATCTAATTTTAAAGCCCAGTCTTTTCTTGAGATTCCAACCATTTTTCCAAAAATTCTTTTTAACTCACGATTGGAAACTTCAACTTGCCCTTGAGTTTGAGCATGATATGGTGTTCCTGTTTTATGAGTTACACCATATTTTTTCAGCAAAGCAGAAAATTGTCTATTCATAAAATGAGTTCCTTGTTCACTAATGATGACTCGCGGTGTGCCAAATCTGGTAAAAATATTTTTTTTGCGAAAATTTCACATAGATCGAGCATCGTTTTTCCTTGTGGGGATGGCTTCAACTCATCTTGACACATAATCCACAGCCACAAGGATATATTCAAAATAATGAGAGGAAGGAAAAGGACCCATGAAATCTATTTCCCAAACATCAAATATTTCACATACCTATATTGATTGCAATGTCGTCTCATCTCTCTTAGTGATGTTACCTGTTCTTTGACACCTGTCACATTGTGCAACATATGCTCGGGCATCTTTAAAAAGAGTCGGCCACAAAAATCCAGCTTCTAAAACTTTAAAGGCTGTTTGATTTGCTGCATAATGACCTTCAATTGCTCCATCATGACGGTGATATAAAATTTTGTACATCTCTTCCTCAGGCACACATCTTCTAATGATATTATCTACACAATATTTAAACAAGTAAGGTTCATTCCATAAATAATACTTTGCATCAGACATAAGCTTTTTTCTTTGCTGGTAAGAGAGATCTTGGGGTATCCACTTTCCAACCAAGTAGTGTGCAATATCTGCAAACCAGCGTGGTTGAGTCACAATTGAGTTAACTGAGAAAATATGTTCGTCAGGAAATTCTTCCTTTATTTCGCTAAATGCAAGGGGGAAATTTTCTAATCTAGACAAATGGTCAGCTACTTGATTCTCTGTTCCTTTTTGTTTTTTATCTCAAGGTCAAATTCTTATAGAAGCAAATCCATCTTAACAATCTAGGTCGAGAATCTTTCTTTGCTAAGAGGTATTTTAAAGCTGCATGATCAGTAAAAACAGTGACCTTGGTTCCTATCAAATAAGATCGAAACTTATCAAAAGCAAATACTACTGCTAGTAACCCTTTTTCTATTGTGGCATAATTTAGTTGAGCCTCATTTATTGTTCTACTAGCATAGTAGATGGGACGAAAGATCTTATCCTTTCTCTGGCCTAAAATAGCTCCAACTGTTGTATCACTAACATCACACATGACCTCAAAAGGTTGATTCCAGTCTGGGGATACAACTACAGGGGCGGTTGATAACTTTTCCTTAAGGGTCTCAAATGCTTTCAAACAATCACCTGAAAAAACAAACTTAATATCTTTCATCAAAAGGTTAGTCAACGATTTTGAAATCTTTGAAAAGTCTTCTATGAACCGTCTGTAAAAACCTGCATGACCTGGAAAGCTTCTAATGCCTTTCACAGTTGTGGGAGGGGGTAATCCTGCTATGAGATCAATTTTAGCCTTATCAACTTCTATCCCTTTATTAGTTTTATGTCCTAAAACAATTCCCTCAGTAACTATAAAATGATATTTTTCCCAATTAAGAATCAAGTTTGTCTCTTCACATCTCGTAAGAACTTGTCATGACCCCGGTTCGCCCTCTATGAACCATCATGACAGCACCTAGTCTCTACGACTAGGTAAGCCTAATTTGCGGAAGAAAACTAAGACTTGCGGAAGTAAACAATTTAACACAAAAATAAAGCAGTAACAGTGTATAAATGTGCTGCTCGACATACACCATGTTTAACTCTCAATACCAACATAAATCCAAGACCCAGAAACCCATGAATCACAAGCTAAGAAAAGAAATACTACATAGCTCTAACTCCGGAATTTCTAGTAAAGAACAGAAAAGTACAGAAGGGCTAAATACTAAGGCAGGAATAGAAAGGGACTTCTTGGTCTGCGGACGCAACATATGTACCTCATAGTCTCTAAGCAGTCACCTTCCTCAATGATAGTAGGCCTGATCAGCGGTATCTGGATCTGCACATGAAAAACATGCATAGAAGGAGCATGAGTACACCACAGTGGTACTTAGTAAGTACCAAGCCTAACCTCAGTTGGGTAGTGACGAGGAAGGTCAGGGCCCTACTGAGGTGAAATACAATATGAGGGTTAACAGTATGGAATAAAATAGTATAAATAAGTGCAACAGTAAGAAATAACATAGAATTGACAGAACAACAACAACTAGATCAAAGACAAAACAAGCCACGGAAAGAAATATAGCTCAACACAGAGATAACAACCGGGGCGCCTTCCAGGATATCGTCCTGTAGTCCCAATTACAACTGTCTAGTGGATCTCCCAGGATACCATCCCGTAGTCCATCATACATATGTCCGAAGGATCTCCCGGGATCCCGTCCCCTAGTTCCAAATGTAAATACCTAGTACTGGGGGGAATCTACCGGGTGCATTCCCGTAGTTCCATATAATTGTGAAGTGGGATCTACCGGGAATCTAACCCGTAGTCCCAAAGTAAATGTGCAGGGGGATCTACCGGGAATCTAACCCGTAGTCCCAAAGTACACAGACAAGGGGGAGCTACCGGAATCCCACATCATAGTCCCAAAATAAATACGCAGCAATAGTAGGAAGATATCCAGAAATGACAAAATTTCATATTAAGGCAACAAGTGATTCTAGCCTAGTATGCTGCACAAAATTCAAGTAGGGCAGGTTGAATCAAATAAAGCAAATTAAGTCACTTAGACATGCTTTCCTAAGCTAACAACAGATTTAATAGTGCAAGAAATAGAAACAGGAAAGGAACCATACTAGTAATTGCTTAGGAAAACCGGATTTCCAACAATTAGTACAAGTACGCACTCGTCACCTTATGTACAAGGCATTTCAATTACCAAATATACCAATACTAAGGGGAAGGTACCCCACACAAGGTTAGACAAGCCACTTACCTCGAACCGGCTCAAAATTAACCCAACACCACGTCTTTGCCACGAGTACTTGACTCCAAAGGGCCCAAATCTATTCAATTCGATTGCATAATGTAAATAACACTTCAAGCAACTGATTCTACAATTAAACTCTAAGCTAATACGCGAAATTATGTAAAATGACCAAAACACCCCTTGGGCCCACGTCTCGAAATCGGGTAAAATTTACATTTTCAGAATTCCCATACCCTCATGAGTTTAACCATACCAAAATTATCCAATTCCGATACCATTTGGTTCTTCAAATCATCATTTTACATTTTTGAAAGATTTCACAAGTTTTCTTCCCAAATTCCTTCCCAAATCACGAATTAAATGATGAATTCAACGATGAATTCATGTACTCTAGCCAAATCTGAGTTAGAATCACTTACCCTGATGAATTTCTTGAAAAACCTTTAAAAAATCGCTAAAATCCGAGCTCTTTAGGTCAAAATATGAAATAAAACCCAAAATCTCGTATTTATAGGGCACCCCCCGGATTTCCACCTATGCGGACCACACAAAAATGACCGCGGCCCGCACAAAACCAGTGCGGTCTGCACAAAAATGACTGCGGCCACACAGGTTTTGACTGCAGTAATATGCTTTAGTATTTTGGCCATAACGTTCACTATAGATGTCCAAATTGTGATTTCTTTAACTTTCCGAAAACTAGACACGAAGGCTACAACTTTCATTTTTGAATCATCCCAAAATTCTTTGTAGATCAAACGATACGAGCTTCCGAAGTAGGACCAGTAAACTTTTCCTCACCGCGGACTGCACTGCATTTTGTGCGGCTGCACAGCCCCCACCGCAGATGCACTGGACTTTGTGCGGACTGCACTGGTGGGTTCCGAGGCCTGAAACTCTTCTGGACCTGCAACAGCTATGATTTTCGGCCTAAAACATTCCGGAACCTACCCGGAACTCACCCGAGTCCCCAGGACTTCAAACCAATTGTGCCAACACATCCCATGACATCGTTCAAACTTGTTCAAAACTTCGAAACGCTCACAACAACATCAAATCACCAATTTAACAAAGGATTCAAGCCTAAGAACTCCAAGAACTCTTAACTTATGCTTTCGATCAAAAAGTCTATCAAATCTCGTCCGAACTACCTGAAATTTTGCAAGTACGTCATATTCAACACTACGGAGCTACTCCAGTTTTCGGAATTCCATTCTGACCCTTAGATCAAAATCTCATTGTCGGACCAGAAACTTCAAAAATTCAGCTCTCGCCATTTCAAGCCTAAATTAGCTATGGACCTCCAAAATACAATCCAATCACGCCCCTAAACCCGAAATCACCCAATGGAGCTAAAGGAACCGTCAGATTTCTATTCCGAGGTCGTCTTCACACTTTTCTGACTACGGTCAACTTTCCAACACTTAAGCTCTCATTTAGGGACTAAGTGTCCCAAAACTCCCCGAAACTCAAAATCGAACATCCCGATAACTTGCATTAGCAGAAATAAACTTTGGGAAAGAAGTTAATAGGGGATCAGGGCTTTAATTCTTAAGACGACTGGCCAGGGTGTCACATCCTCCTACGCTTAAACATTCATTCGTCCTCGAACGAGCATAGAGACATACCTGAAGTAGTGAAAATATGAGGGTAACGACTGCGCATATCCTGCTCGGTCTCCCAGGTTGCCTCCTCGACCGGCTGGCCTCGCCACTAAACCTTTATCGAAGCAATGTTCTTTGACCTCAACTTTCTAATCTGCCTGTCCAATATTGCCACTGGCTCATCAACATAAGATAGATCCTTATCCAACTGGACTGAACTGAAATCCAACACGTGTGAAGGATCGTCGTGATACCTCCGGAGTATCGAAACATGAAATACCGGATGAACTCCTGCCAAGCTGGGAGGTAAGGTCAGCTCATAAGCAACCTCCCCAACATGCCTCAATATATCAAAAGGGCCAATAAACCTCGGACTCAACTTCCCTTTCTTCCCGAACCTCATAACACCTTTCATAGGCGAAACCCGAAGCAGAACCCGCTCTTCAACCATATAGGAAACATCACCTTCCGGTCCGCGTAACTCTTCTGTCTGGACTGGGCTATATGGAGTCTATCCTGAATCACCTTAACTTTCTCCAAAGCATCCTGAACCAGGTCTGTGCCCAACAATCTGGCCTCACCCGGCTCAAACCAACTCATTGGGGATATACACCGCCTCCCATATAAAGCCTCATACGGTGCCATTTGAATACTAGACTGGTAGTTGTTGTTGTAAGCAAACTCCGCCAATGGCAAGAACTGGTCCCAAGACCCTCCAAACTCAATCACACACGCACGGAGCAAATACTCAAGAATCTGAATAGTGTGCTCGGACTGTCCGTCCGTCTGAGGGTGAAATGTTGTACTCAACTCTACCCGAGTACCTAACTCATGCTGAACGGCTCTCCAGAACCGTGATGTGAACCGGGCATCTCTATCTGAAATGATGGAAACTAGAATACCATGCAGATGAACAATCTCCCGGATATAAATCTCCACCAACCGCTCCGAGGAATAAGTGGTACACATAGGAATAAAATGAGTGGATTTGGTCAGCTGATCCACAATCACCCAAATAGCATCGAACTTTCTTAAAGTCCGTGGGAGCCCAAATACAAAGTCCATGGTGATCCGCTCCCACTTACATTCTGGAATCTCTATCTGCTGAAGCAGCCCACCCGGTCTTTGGTGCTCATACTTTACCTGCTGACAGTTGAGACACCGAGCCATGAATCCAACTATATCTTTCTTCATCCGCCTCCACCAATAGTGTTGTCTCAAATCCTGATACATCTTTGCGGCACCCGGATGAATGGAATATCGTAAGCTATGGGCCTCCTCTAGAATCAACCCTCGAAGCCCATCGACATTGGGTACACAAATCCAACCCTCCATCCTCAATACCCCATCATCACCAATAGTCACATCCCTAGCATCACCGTGGTGAACCTTGTCCTTGAGGACAAGCAAATGAGGGTCATCATACTGTCGCTCCCTGATGCGATCAAATAAAGACGACCGAGAAACAACGCAAGCTAGAACCCGACTGGGCTCCGAAAGATCCAATCTCACAAACTGGATGGCTAAGGCCTGAACATCTATCGCCATAGGTTTCTCTGATGCTGGTCAATAAGACAAACTCCCCAAACTCTCTGCCCGACGACTCAAAGCATTGGCCACCATATTGGCCTTGCCCCGGTGATACAAAATAGTGATATCATAGTCCTTTAGCAACTCTAACCACCTCCTCTAGCGCAAATTTAGATCCTTTTGCTTGAACAAGTGCTGCAAGCTCCGATGGTCAGTATAAATCTCACAGGGAACCCCATATAAATATTGGCGCCAAATCTTCAGGGTGTGAACAATGGTAGCTAACTCAAGGTCGTGAACAGGGTAGTTTTTCTCATGTATCTTCAACTGTCTGGATACGTAGGAAATCACCCTACCGTCTTGAATCAACACCGCTCCGAGGCCAACCCTCAAGGCATCACAATAGACCGTATAAGACCCTGAACCTGTAGGCAGTATCAAAATTGGGGCTATGGTCAAAGCTGTCTTGAGCTTCTGAAAGCTCGCCTCACACTCCTCCATCCACTGAAATGGAGCACCCTTCTGGGTCAACCTGGTCATAGGGGCTGCAATCGATTAAAAACCCTCCACAAAACGATGGTAGTAACCCACCAAACCAAGGAAACTGCGGATCTCTATAGCTGAGGATGGTCTGGGCCAACTCTGCACGACCTCTATCTTTTTCGGATCCACCTAAATACCCTCACTCGATACCACGTGGCCTAAGAATGCAACTAAATCCAACCAAAACTCACACTTCGAGAGTTTAGAATATAACTTCTTCTCTCTCAGAGTCTGGAGCACAGTCCTCAGGTGCTGCTCATGATCTTCCCGACTCTGGGAATATACCAGAATATCATCAATAAAGAAAATGACGAACGAGTCAAGATACGGTCGAAACATACTGTGCATCAAATGCATAAAGGTTGTTGGGGCATTGGTCAACCCAAATGACATAACAAGGAACTCGTAATGACCATACCGAGTCCTGAAAGTAGTCTTTGGGATATCTGGCTCCCGAATCTTTAAATGATGGTAACCTGAGCACAAATCAATCTTAGAAAACATACATACGCCCTGAAGCTGGTCAAACAGATCATCAATACGAGGCAAAGGATAACGGTTCTTAACTGTCACTTTGTTCAACTGGCGATAATCAATACACATACACATGGAACCATCTTTTTTTCTTCACAAACAAGATAGGATCACCCCAAGGTGATACACTGGGCCAAATAAACCCTTATCAAGCAATTCCTGTAATTGATCCTTCAACTCCTTCAACTCAGGAGGAGCCATACGATACGGAGGGATAGAAATGAGTTGAGTGCCCGGCAACTGATCAATGCCAAAATCAATATCTCTATCAGGTGGCATGCCTGGAAGTTCAGCTGGAAACACATCGGGAAAATCCCGTACTACAAGGACTGAGTCGACAGAAGGGGTATCAATACTGACATCTCTCACATAGGCTAAATATGCGTCACACCCCTTCTCAACCCTACACTGAGATTTAAGAAAAGAAATAACTCTATTGGGGGAGTAATCTAAGGTACCTCTCCACTCAACATGTGGTACACCTGGCATAGCCAACGTCACGGTTTTGGCGTGACAATCAAGAATAGCATAATGGGGCGACAACTAATCCATGCCCAAGATAATATCAAAATCAACCATGTTGAGTAACAATAAATCGGTTTTGGTCTTAAAACCACTAAGAGCAACCAAACACGACCGATAAATGCAATTCACAATGAGAGAATCTCCCACAGGAGTAGAAACATAAACAGGGGAACTCAAAGAATCCCGAGGTATACCTAAATGAGAAGCAAAATAAGAAAACACATAAGAGTAAGTAGATCCTGGATCGAATAGAACCGATGCATCTCTGTGGCAAACTAGTATAATGGCTGTGGTGACAGAATCGGAGGCAAAAGCCTCGGTACGGGCAGGAAGGGCATAATATCTGGCTTGGCCTCCCCCTCTAAGGCGACCTCTACCTCCCCAACCTCCACCTCTAGCTGGCTGAGCAGGTGGGGTAGCAACTGGAGCTGTAACCATAGCTTGAGAACCCTACAGGGCACACTGTGGCTGAGAAGTCTGTGGAGGTGCACCCCTCCCAAGTCTGGGGCAATCCCTCACCATATGGCATGTGTCACCACACTCAAAACAAGCTCTGGGAGCACGTGATGGTTGTGACTAGCTCGGTCCAGGTCTGCTGGACTGACCTCTGAAAGCACCATGCGCAGGAGGCGCACTAGATAACAGTGGTGCATAATAAGGCTCCTGAGGTCTAGGAGGAGCTGGAATACCACTGGCTGCTGGAAGAGCTGAATGAACAGGGTGACTCATATAACCCCTACCATGACGACCTGCAGCTAGGGTATGGGCACTAGAATAATGGCCCGACTCTCGAGACCTCTTGACCTCCCTCTCCTTTCTCTCCCTAGCATGCATACCCTCAATCCTCCTAGCAATACTCACCACCTACTAATAAGAAATATTCATCTCCAACTCACGAGCCATGCTATATCTGATGTTGGGAATAAGGCCCTCAATAAATCGGCGAACTCTCTCGCGAACAGTAGAAACCAAGGCTGGTGCATGCCTAGACAAACTGGTGTAACAGACAGCATACTCTAAAATAGTCATAGCACCCTGGCGCAAATGCTCAAACTCTGCGCGCCATATGGTGAAGACAATCCTCAAATATTTTGCCAAAGATTGTAAAATCATCCATAAAAATTTCAAGAAATTTTTCAATCTTGTCAGAAAAAATTGCTGACATGCAACGCTAAAATATAGTAGGGGCGTTGCATAGACCAAATGGTATTCTCCTATAGGAATATGTTCTATGAGGACATGTGAAAGTTGTTTTGTCCTGAACTTCAGGTGCATTTGGTATTTGGTTATACCCTGAATAGACATCAAGAAAACAGTAAAATCAATATCATGCAATTCTTTCTAATATTTGATCAATAAATGGTAATGGAAAATGATCTTTTCTAGTGGAGTCATTGAGACATCTGCAATCAATACAGACTCTCCATCCCGTGACAGTTCTGATAGGTATAATGTGACGACCTGACTAGTAGTCTCATGAGTTACTGCTTTGTTTCCCCCATTTCTGCTTCTTTATGCTTTTTTATCCGTGTTTTGTGGTATCGAGTTGGTCAAATCGAATCCAGAATAATTTTGGTAAGGTTTGAGACACTTAGTCTCTTTTAAGGAAGCTTAAGTTGGAAAAAGTCTACCGGATATTGACTTATGTGTTAGAGGGCTCGGAAGTGAGTTTCGATGGTTCGTATAGCTTCGGGAGGTGATTTGGGACTTAGGAGAGTGATTGGAATGAGTTTTGGAGGTTCGGAGTAGATTTAGGCTTGAATTGACGAAGTTGATATTTTGGCGATTTCCAGTTGGTAGGCGCAATTTTGATATAGGGGTCGGAATGAATTCTAAGAGTTGCAGTACTTTTGTTGGGTCATTTGGGATGTGTGTGCAAAATATGAGGACTTTCGAACGTGGTTTGGTTGGGTTTTTGATCAAAAGCGGAATTTGGAAGATTTCAGAAAGTTTGGCTTGAATCCGATGTGTTTTGGTAGATTTGATGTTGTTTGAGGTGCTTTGAAGATTGGAACAAGTTTGAATAAGGTATTAGGATATGTTTGTACTTTTAGTTGAGGTCCCGGGGGCCTCTAGGGTGATTTCAAATGGTTGACGGGGTGTTTGTAGCTGCTGAACATTTGCTGCTTTTGGTGTTTCCGCACCTACGAATTTAGGGACCGCAAGTGCAACACCGCATATGTGGAAGGGGAGATGCAGAATCGGATTATTGAGGAGTTGTCAAGGACCACAGATGCGGTAATGGGACTGCACCTGCGTAGACGAAGGTGCGGAATGTTGAGCGCAACTGCTATTTTTGTCTGTTAAGTAAATAACCACATAAGCGGTTATGTGGCCACATATGCGATACTGCAGAAGTGGGTATTGTGCCGCAGATGCGAAAATGACTGGGCAGAAAGTATAAATTGTGGCCTTCGCAAATTTTAGCTAATTTCACAATTTTTATCTCAGCTTTGGAGCTTTTTGGACGATTTGAAAGAGGAATTTCAAGAGAACTTCATTAAGGTAAGGAATTTGGACCTAAAACTCGTTCCTATGCTACTATTACACGGATTAGAGCTAGAAATCATGGAAATTAAGGGTGAAAATTGGGGAAACTAGGGCTTGGAAACTTAGACCTTTGATTGAGGATTTGAAGGACCATTTGAGGTCGTATTTCAGAACTTTTGATATGTATTAACTCACGAGGAGATAAGGAACCTATTGATGTAAAAATTATTGAATTCCGAGATGTGGGCCCAAGAGTCGGGTTTTGGTAATTTCGGGATTTGTGTCGTATTTTGATTATTTTCGCTTGGGCTTCGTTCCTTTAGCATATTTTGATGTCCTCGTTCTGATTTTGGATAGATTCGACGCGAGTGGAGGCCGATTCGAGGGGCAAAGGCATCGTGAGCTAGAGATTTCATCGGTTCGAGGTGAGTAATGATTGTAAATAATGTTCTGAGGGTTTAAAACCCCAAATTTGCACATCGTTGTGCTATATTGAGGTGAGGCACATGGTTGATGATGAGTGTGGGGTCGTGCACTATTGGGGATTATGACTTGGTCCCTCTCGATTGATGATTTTACCGCGTATTTGACTAAAATCTATTTGCTCTCATCATTATTTGGGCTGACTGTCATATTTGGGCTTCATGCCAACTATTTGAACCCTTCGAGGATTTTTATTGATATTTCATCACTGTTCTGACTTTATACTTGAACTCAGTCATGTTATATTTCACTGTTTTTGTACTCAGCCATGTTTTACTTTGTTTTAACACTTACGTGATCTTTTAAGTGATATTTTGGCTTGAGAATCACAATTTACTATTGCCCGAGTGGCTTGTGAGGACTTTTGACTGAGTAAGGCCGAGGGCCTATGTTGTGAGGAAATATTTGATACTGATTATGAGGTCGAGGGCTTGAGATATGTGCGCCACGAGGTGGCTTGATTGATATGAGACCGAGGGCCTAGTGATGATGCCACGAGGTGGCTTGATATTGCGCTTGGGCCGTAAGGTGCCCCTCCAGGAGTCAGTACACCCCCCGTGAGCGCGGGTACCCATTGTGATGTGAGATTGAGCTCGAGGGGCTGGTAGTGTTCTATGTGATTGCCCGAGGGGCGGATTTGTTGATATTGTGCCCGAGGGGCGAACCTTTATGTGTTTACTTTTTCATAATTGACTTTCAATTACCTGCTTAATTATTGAAAAAGGCTTTTCATGAAACTACATTTGAGCTAATGAATTTTACCTATCTTTCACTGATTTACTATTTTAAATGGTTTTACTGCTTCATTATAGAATGCTTTGTGTTTTACATGATTTCTTGCTTTCAGTCATTATTTATATTTGTTACTCACTTAGTTGGAGTACTCACTTTACTCCCTGTACCCCGTGTGCAGATTCAGGCATTGTGGATCTTGCCAGTGCGAGTTGAGAGCTCCCGGTAGATTTCGGAGTCCACGAGGTAGATGTTTGGCGTCCGCAGTCCCGTGTTTCTCCCCCTTATGATTTCTATCCCTTTATCAGACAATTTGTAATAGTTTATAGACTTCTGAGACTTGTATTAGAACTTGTAGATGCTCATGACTAGTGACACCTCGGTATTGGTCTATGTTTGGGCTGTACTCCGCATATTATACTATCATTTGCTTAAACCTTTGTTTATTTATTCATGTTTAGACTTTTTCTAAATGCTTAATTGTTAATAATTGGAAAATAGGAAGTGTCGGCTGGCCTTGTCTCCACGAGAGGGACCATCACGATCGGGTTCGGGTTTAGGGTTGTGACATGTTGGTATCTCAGCCTAGGTTACATAGGTCTCACGAGTCATGAGCCGGTTTAGTAGAGTCTCGCAGATCGGTACGGAGACGTCTGTATTTATCTTGTCGTGCAAATTTGTTGATACGAGTACTAAATTTCTATTATTCTATTCTCTCACAGATGGTGAGGACACGTGCTACCGGTTAGGATGGACGACCACCAGTACCACCAACTGTGGCCACCAGAGGCCGAGGACGCGACCATGGTCGTAGTAGGGGAAGAGCAGCTAGGGCATCACCTGCAGATCCACCAGCTGCCCCAGTTCAGGATCAGGTCCCAGTTATGGGTGCTCCAGCAGCACCAGCTATGCCCATTATGATTCTGGGTCTTCAAGAGGCCTTGGCTCAGATCTTATTAGTTTGTACTGGCCTAGCTCAGGCGATTTCAGCCACTACAGCTGCAACTACTTCTCAGGCCGAGGGAGACAATCAGACTCCCGCCGCTCGCACACCTGAGAAGATCGTGCATGGACTTCAGACGCTGGGGGCCCATCCAGCTCAGCCGGTTGTGACTGCTCAGGACTATGTAGTTCCTGCTATGATGGAGGATGAGCAGCATAGGTTGGAGAGGTTTGGTAGACTGCAGCCTCCGATCTTCAGTGGTGTAGAGGGTGAAGATGCCCAGGGTTTCTTAGATAAGTGCCAGATAATACTTCGTACAGCGGGTATTCTAGAGACCAGCAGGGTCGCTTTCACTACTTATCAGTTTTTTGGAGTTGCCTTCACTTGGTGAGAGGCTTTTGAGAGGCGTAGGCCTATTGGTGTAGCACCCCTTACTTGGCAGTAGTTCTCCATTCTCTTTCCGGAGAAGTATGTGCCGGAGGAGCTACATAGGGAGTTTGAGTGGTTGCGTTAGGGAGAGATGACTATGATTCAGTATGAGATGAGGTTCTCCGTGTTAGCTCGTCATGCTATTTGGATGGTTTCGATAGATAGAGAGAGAATTAGGAGGTTTGTTGATGGCCTCACTTATCAGCTTCATATTCTCATGACCAGGGAGAGGGTGATTGGTGCTACTTTTGAGGAGGTTGTGGATATTGCCCGTGAGATTGAGTCGGTTTGTCGCCAAGAGCGAGAGGAGAGGGAGGCCAAGAGGCCTCGAGGATCTGGTAGTTACAGTGGTACTCCTTCGAGAGGTCAGTTTCAGCACGGTAAAGGCCGTCCATTCAGGCATGCTCAGCCAGCTTGCCCAGGTTACCGTGGGTCATCATCGGGTCATGGTTCTCAGAGTTCTCATCAGGTCCAGTCATCACTTAGTGCCCTTCTAGCTCAGAGTTCGTCCCGTGCTCTATCAGTTCAGGGCTCTTCTATGCCGAGCGCATCTGCTAGTCACTCTGGTGTGAAAGGTTCCCTTCAGTCCCATTCTCCAACACATGGGAGTTGTTATGAGTGTGGTGAGATGGGTCATATATGGAGGCAATGCCCTCGTCATCTTGCGAGTTCATCTCAACAGATGGGTCGGTCATCGGCTTCAGTGCTAGTTACTTCACCACCACCCGCCCAGCCAGCGAGGGGTGGAGGTCAGTCAGCTAGGGGTCACCCCAGAGGGGGAGGTCGATCAGGTGGCAATTAGGCCCATTTTTATGTACTTCCAGGCAGACCCAATGCTATTGCTTCAGATTCTGTTATTATAGGTATTGTTTCAATCTGCCACAGAGATGCCTCTATATTATTTGATCCTGGTTCCACCTTTTCTTATGTGTCATCATACTTTGCTCGTTATTTGGGTACGCCCCATGAGTTTCTTGTTTTACCTGCCACAGGGATTTTTGGCTCAGATGGAACGAACAAGTTGCTCGGGATAGTCCTCCCATTGATAGAAAAGATGTTGCTGAGCCTCGCCGACGACAGGGTCCAGTGGTCGTTCTTGCTAAACACTTTCAGCCTTAATGTCGACCCCGTGGATATCCTTGTGATCCTCCCCACTGCTACTTCTCTCCACAGAACCCCCAAAATCGTACATCACTTTCCCGATACCCCGTCCACAATGCACCACCATATGCTCCACGTCTACGAGGCCCACGATGGCCCGCACCACTTCCACAAATGTCTTACCCACCCCCTCAGGCATATCAACCACCTGCCCGCAAAAGGTTCCAACCGAGGCCAGAGTATAAAATGAAAAGACTACTGAAAAAGGAAAAGGCTTTCACCCCTATTGGAGAATCGTATGCCAGTTTGTTCCAGAGGCTGAGGTAATTGGACATGTTGAAGCCGATTCAGATAAAAATGCCAAACCCGCTTCCAAAGAAGTTTGATTTTTCTCAAAGGTGTGCATATTTCTCAGATGCCCCGGGGCATGACATAGAAAAGTGTTGGCATCTGAAAGGAGCAGTCCAGAAGCTTATTGATGCAGGTGACAGTACCGCGCAAAATCCAAATGCAGCAGATACTAGCCAAAGTTCATTGCCTGAGACGTATATGGAGGACATGAATTGTGTGGAAAAGTAATATGAGAACTATTCTGAGATCCTTAGAGGGCTAGTTGCCGCAAAGCTTTCAGCGCTATCACTCTTGGTTCCGAAAGTTAATCATAAGAACGAGCCGTCCAAAGGGACCCAAAAGCAATTTGTTAAGGACAATGAGATGAAGACTTGTGAAGGTTCTAGAAATGTTGATGTTGAACTCAATGGCTAAGGTGCAGAGCTTGGCAATTGGAAAGACGCTCCTTTCTCGGCTAGCTGGGGAGGAGTCTTGGCGGTTTATTTTGTTGTCTTTTCTATTGTCCGGGTTATTTTCAGGGTTGTAATCCGGATATTGTCTTTGTCTTGTGACTCAAACCCTTCTATCCTTTTATTTTGCCTAGTTCATTTAGTCGTAGTAGCTCGTTTAGTGTTGTCTAGGTTTATTTCAGGGTTGTAACCCTAGTTTAGTTTGCTTGTTTTGTTGTTCAAACCCTTTCGCCATCTGTCTAATGCAATTTTATGTTTTCTGTTATTTCTAGTCATTTTTGTTTAGTTCACTTTTCTTTTTATAGTCATTTTCCTGTTGACTCTAGTGACATGACATGTACGCATAACTCTCAGCCTGGTTTTAAAAAGTTAGTTTAATCGTGAAGCAATTTGGGAGATGATATGGACATTTGAGGGAAATAAGTGAAGGGATTTTGAGATCACAAAGCCCGAATTGTGTGAAATTGGGGAAGATAGAACATAAAGAAACACTATTGAAACGCATCCTACCACATCAGGCTGAAGTTAAAGGCAAGTTCGTCCCAAATTGGCAGGGGTCGTTCATCGTAACGAGAGTGTTTCCCAATGGTGCTTTGTATTTAACAGATAAAGAAGGCAAATATGTAGAAATGACTATCAATTCTGATGCGGTCAAAAGATATTATGTATGACTTCTTTGGTTAAATTGTATTTGTTTGTACTTGGCATGTCTTGAAGATTGGAATGACGAATGCATTTTGTTCAGCTATCTAAACACTTTATCCTTTGTTACCCCTTTGAGCCTTATTTATTTCCTTTCGTACCCCTCTTTTGGAATCAGTAGCAAAGTTCAGAAACGCGAGCGCAAACAATAAGTAACAGAAAAGAGAGAAAAAGAGAAAGAAAAGAATGAAAAAAAAGAAGAAAAAAGAAAAAAATAACAAAAAGAGAAAAAGGAAGAAAGAAAATAAAAGAAAAGAGAAAGAGAAAAGAAAAATCACAACAACAGAGCAATTCATATGACATGAACTACGTTCGACCTGATTCCTTCTAAGGATACATAGGCAGCCTTATGGTTCGGTCCTATCAAAATAAAAATCCAAAAGTCCCCCAAGCAAAGAAACTGGGGTAGAAGTTGTGGTTATTGTAATAAATCTGATTCCGAAAGTTGTAATCTTGAACCCATTTAAGTTGTTTTGAGCCTTTTGATACCCTTTCTTTCTAACCCTATCCAAAAGCCCACGTTACGGTCCAAAGAAAGACCTTCATATCAGTCTTCGAGAGATGTTAAGTCGAGCAAGTAAAGGTAATTCATATCAGGGGCAGCACTCCGGTCCAAACAGGGAAATGAAAAATGAGAGAATCTTATTGGTGAAAACCTTCACGGGCACCGTAGGGCGACAAGAGCTGAGAGAAATCAAAAATGAGGGAGTCTTATTGGTGAAAACCCTTGCGGGCACCGTAAGGCGACTATAAGTTGAGAAAAAGAACAAAATGAGAGAGGCTTGATGGTGAAAACCCTTCGGGCACTACAAGTCGAATAGGGACTATGAATCAGATTGGATAATCGGAGTGTTGAAGCCCAGTTTCACGGTTTGGGGGTATAACAGGAGTTGAACATTAGACTTGCTTGACAGAATATCCATAGGTGTATGTCATGGTTATTAGAGTTGGTATCCACATCTGATAGGTTTCTACTTTGTAGTTTTCTTGTTAGGAATCATCTCTTTCCATTGTCCTTTACTCTGTTCCTTTTGTCTTGTTTACTTCCTCTTCTTGAGTTTGTTTAGTCAGAACAAGTGAGAAATGACTTCAAAATTTTCCACCAGCTTTCCAATTACACAAAACGGGATCTGGCTAGCATATCAAAATGTCATAAGGCAAGAAAGAACAACAAGCACACTAAGTTGGTAACAATCAACATGTTTTGGGATCCATGTGAAATACAAAGGTTTGGTATATATCAATTCATGAACAATGCAACAGATGGAAGGTGTAGGGTGAACGGATCAAAGGTATTTTCTGTGATAAGATTAACAAAGAAAGTGGTTAACCAGTGACAAGCAAGGTCTTCCAAGCAGAAATCAAAGTTATCATGGCAAGTGAAGGAGCAATAGACCTCAAGGCCAAGGCCAGCGGTTTAAGTAAAGAATGAACAGCATACGCACTGAGTGGGTGGCAATTGACGTGCTTTGGGATTCATGTGAGGCACAAAGGTTTGGTAAATGTCAGTTTATGAGCAATGCAACAGATAGAAGGTATTGGGTCTCAACGGAGAAGAGGTATTTTCTGTGATAAGGATGACAGAGAAAGTGGTTAGCAAGGCCTCGAGTGGAAATCAGTTATCATGGGAAGTGGAGGAGCAATCGCCCTCAAAGTCAAGGCCACAAACCAACCACCACATTTTAAACTGACAAGATTTTTCTTTGATTGAAATAGGGGCAGAAAATTTCGTTTGTTTCGGAGAAATCCTCCGTAAGGAAAAGCAAGCACTAGACATGTTTGACCGTAAATTTTTAGGACCTTCCTGGAAAATGGGACCTAGTTTAAAAATTAAAACAATCATGAGTAGCATAATCTAGCATAAATGTACTCCAAAGGAATATAAGTTGGCTTCAAAGTTTGCATGTTTAAGATAGGATTCAATTAGGAGTTTTCAGGACCCTCCTAGATAATGGGATGTAGTTTTAAAACTCGCTTGGATAACAAGACTTAGCATAAGATATACCTTCAGAAGACATAATTTAGCTTTAAAATTGTCATTTAAATAGGAGTTGTCAGGACCCTCCTGGACAATGGGACCTAGCTTTCAAACTCTTAGTAATATTTGGTAATATGATTCAGTTTAACACTCACATATGTGCCCAGCTACCATACAGGGGCAGAAAATTTGCTTTGTTTTGTCTATTTTTGTTGAAATCAGGTACCCACCTAGAGAGCACAGGAATACAATTCAAGTTCAGCAGTCAGGCACCCACTTGAAGAGCACGAGAATATAATTCAAGTTCAGCAGTCAAGCGCCCACCTGGAGAGCACAGGAATACAATTCAAGTTCAGCAATCAGGCGCCCACCTGGAAAGCACGGGAATACAATTCAAGTTCAGCAGTCAGGCGCCCATCTGGAGAGCACGGGAATACAACTCAAGTTCAGCAGTTAGGCGCCCACCTGGAGAGCACGAGAATACAATTCAAGTTCAGCAGTCAGGCACCCACCTGGAGAGCACGGGAATACAATTCAAGTTCAGCAGTCAGGAGCCCACTTGGAGAGCATAATAATACTATTCAAGTTCAGCAGTCAGGAGCCCACCTGGAGAGCACGGGAATACAGTTCAAGTTCAGCAATCAGGCGCCCACCTGGAGAGCACGGGAATATAGTTCAAGTTCAGCAATCAGGCACCCACCTGGAGAGCACGGGAATACAGTTCAAGTTCAGCAATCAGGCGCCCACCTGGAGAAAAGGAAAGCATCTCAGATTACAATTCAAGTCACCAACAA
This sequence comes from Nicotiana tabacum, assembly GCF_000715075.1. Taxonomy (NCBI): domain Eukaryota; kingdom Viridiplantae; phylum Streptophyta; class Magnoliopsida; order Solanales; family Solanaceae; genus Nicotiana; species Nicotiana tabacum. The sequence goes on from NC_134095.1 coordinate 130,288,352, forward strand.
AAGAAGCTCATGGCAAGAATATGAGTCAACAGTCTGAGGTGATCAACAGAAGTTAGTCACCATAAGGGAAAAAGAGAGAAAGGCAAGAAGTTAATCCAAATGCAGAAGTTGATGAAAGATATGGGTTGCTCAAGACATAGCCGAGGTCACAAGCACTGCATTCCCAGTTTTGATTCGAAAATCTGAAGAAGAACGAGCTAGCACCTGCAACTAGCAAGCGTCAAGATTCAAATCTAAAGTATGTATGAAGAACCATTAAAGACTCAAGATCAAGCTTTAGAAGAATTATAGATAGGAATCTTGTAACTCGTAGTTGACAAGCTTAGCTAGTCTTTTTCATGTTTTAATTTTTGATGTAATAACGGGACCGTGGACCGAAACCTCGGCGGAACGGCACCTCGACTGGCTCTCCACCTCGGCATACTTCATCATCTCACTCACTTCTGAACTACACGTAGCCTGATTCCTTTATAGCCAAAGATATGTAGGCAACTCAAATACCAGGGCTCGGTCACATTCCCCTTTTCTCTTAGTTTTAGTCTCTCCAAATAAGGGTCGGGTCAAAAAACCTGTCTAATCATTCTTTGTCTGAAAAATACTTCGTACTTCCAGTCAAAGAGGGGCAACTATAGACATGTGATTTTTGACCCTCCCCAAGATTTTTCACATTTTAGCGCAAAATATTTAATTTAGGCCTTATATCGCTATTTCAATTAATTTTGACTCTTTTACTTTATTTTATTATAACAAAAATAAAAATTACAAAAAAATAGTTTCATTAATGGTTTGTAGTCATTTTTAATCTTGAAAATACCAAAAATAGTTTTGTTTTAACAGTCAGTCTTATTTTAATAGTTATTTTGCTTACGTAGGATTAATTAATAAATAAGATCGTATTTTAGTCTCGTTCACGGGGAAAGAATAAAATTCGGGCTCAAACGACCCATTTTTAGGCTTAATTTTTCGGACCTAGCCCATAATTCCCAAGCTCATTCCCTGAGCCCAATACCCTTAATACCTTTCTTAAAAACTTAGGGACCTAATACACAAAAGACCTAGGGACTAATTTGTAAAATACACAAAAATACACATTTAGATCTACACCTATATAATAGGGGTAAGCCTAATAAGCTAGAGAGGAGACAAAAATACACAAAAAATAACGCCTATACTCTCGGCAAAAGATCTGAAGCGCCGCTGACACCGACAGAGCCCCACCTCCTCGTCATCGTCTTCTTTGACCACCCCCCCTGGTCTTCGTCTTCCTCATGTAAAAAACCTAGAAGACCCTAGGACCTAACATACAGAGTGCCGTTTTGGACTTTCAGCAACCTAACGCTAAGACCCTTAAAAGGCAGCCATTTTCTAAAAAGAAAAGGCTGAATTTTTTCGGCTCCTTGACATTGAAAAAGCCTTGGAGCTTCATCATCTTCGTCCTTGAGCTTCAGCAACAACATCCGTTTCTGTTTAATTGAAGCCAAGCTCATCTTCTCCATGAAGAGAACACCAACAGAACCCTAGGCACGCTCGAACCTAGCTGACCTAGTGGAAAAACAGACAAGAAGAAGACGAGAATAGGGAGACAACCTCACCCCTCCAAATCCCTCTCGATCTCTCGTCTTTTCTGTTTCACCTCTGCCTCCAGCAAGCTTCGCCAGAAACCGGTTAGTTCGTCATCTGTCATTCGAGTCCGTCGATTCCAACTAGGGTTCCGCTCATCGGTCCTTGTTCGTTTCCGGATCTGCTCGTTTCCAACTGAGCGAGTCATTTGTCCGTTCGCGTCGTCGGCGAGTTTTGATTCTTCGATCTTCATTCTTCAATATAAACTTTGAGTCACTTCATAAGACATTCCAGATTTTTCTGCTAATTTCACTTTCAATATTTTTGCAAATTTATGATTTGCTTTATATTTGAAAAATGTTATGATTTCCTGGGTTTTTGGAGTATCTTAATTGGTACGTGCTCAATAAAATAGCATTATGATGTTACATGTTTTGACGTTAACGTGGAGTCGAGTGATTTATTAGCATTTGTCTTAAGTTTGTATGTGTCTATTCGTTTTCCAATTTGTATCTCTATTGTACCTGTGAATGAACTCAAGAAGTTTGTTTATAATTGTATTTCTATATGGAGAAAACTGTTTCACGTTTGCACTCATTAAAATATTATGATTTCCTGGATTTGACTTGGCTATTTCTTGAGTTTGACTTATTAAATTATGTCCATAAGTTTAGTATCACGACAATCTCAGAGATTAGGGAAATATATAAATGCGCTAGTTGCTTTAGGCGCATTATAATAAAATTGTCATAGCTACGGGTACGGTTCTCGTAACGTAGTTGCGACGTTTAATTTCTAAAAATTCGGGTGTGCATTTATGTGACCTCCAAATCTCAACAGTGTTAGATAAAATGTGTCGTGGTCCGCGGGTGCATTTATGTGACGTGGTTCAAGACATGTTTTAGATGACGTTGAATCTTTCCTAAAAAATAATTAAACAAACGCGGTTTTAAAGATAAAATGCACATAGGTTTCAAAGATGTTTTAAAATCAAATAAATAGGCCAATTATAACAGTTGAGCGACCGTGCTAGAACCACGGAACTCGGGAATGCCTAACACCTTCTCCCGGGTTAACAGAATTCCTTACCCGGATTTCTGTGTTCGCGAACTGTGAAACAGAGTCAATGTTTTCCTCGATTCGGGATTTGAATCGGTGATTTGGGACACCATAAAATTATCTCAAGTGGCGACTCTGAATTTAATAAATAAATAAATCCCATTTCGATTGTCACTTTAAGTTGGAAAAAAACTCCCTTATGCCCTTCCGGAGGTGTAGGTAAAAAGGAGGTGTGACACACACGACATGACCTTTCATTATGTCGTTGATGTTTACAATATGTGCAATAACTTGGGAGATTATCATACACAACCTCCTGATAGTGCTCGACATATTTCCCGGAACTTTTGTCGACAATATGAATTTTAACTCGTTTAGGATGTTTGTCTAAAAGGTCCAGTACTACTTTTACCCTTGCGACACTTGGTCTTGTTCGATTTTGTGTTGCTTTATCAACTGCAAGGGGCTTCCCTACTGCTGAAGCAATTGACAACACTGATTTCATAGCAAAAAAATTGGGTGGCAGCATTGGAAATGAAATCCAGACAGCTGCTTTACTTGTTTCCTCTCTAGGATTAAAACCTATAGTCCATGGAAAGGTTCTAAAAAAGAATTCCTCACCCTTTTCCTTAACAATTCCAGTTGTCCTTGATAAGAACTGAACAAAGTCATCAAACAAATCAGATCTTACCAAGATATGTTGAAATTCCAGTTGCCCGACATTACAGTAGCCTTTCACGTCAAATTGCTTTGGTATGATTTGTCGCATCTCTTGAATGTCTAGTTTTCCATATGAAAACTTGAGAATTACAGCTTGGTGCAACCCTTCTTCAATGGTGAATGTATTAACCTCTTCAATAGTGAATTCCACCGTTGGTTCTCCATGAACAATATTCACAGGAATCAAATCGATTTTTGACGAAACTGCGGCAGATTTGTTTCTTTGAAATTGCCCAGTGTATGACTGTTTTGGCTTGGTATTTGGGAGTGTTTCCAGCGTGTTTTGACTTGCCTCTCCCACAGCCAAAGGCTGGGGAGAATTCACAGTAGCCATGGCTGCCCTAAGCGTGCATGAGATCGCCAAACGAGAGAGGAGACTACATCGCGTAAAAGAAAATTGCCCAGTTCGCTACAGTGCACTTTGCACTAAATGTAAGATCTATTTCGTTTGGGAATGGATTTGAGGATGAAACCAATTGGGGATTGTGAGCAAAGAGTAGATGCTTCTTTTGACACCAAATTTTCAAAACTCCTTATCTTTTCAATTAGGGTTCTGTTAAGTTATTTCAAAAACTTTTCTTTGATTTTTGACATGTTTTGCTGTGTTTGCTCGTATTATTCTTCTGCCTGAGTTTGCATGTTAAAAGTCTTAATTCCTTTTGAACTGTTTATTAGACTAATGCTGGTTTGCTTGAGTTTTGTCCGATTTATTTGTTTATCCATCTTTTAAAATTCTTCTATTGTTGAAAACCATATTGCTTTGGATCTGAGACGGTTAGTTTAAGTACAAGGCTCGATTTGAAGTTCTTTATTTCGAAACCTCTATTCCTTTGTGTGATCCTTTTGATTCTAGGTTCCTATTTCCTCTAGAACTCAAGTATGCTCGAAATCCTAATTTTTCAAAAGGGATTTTCCTCACCGGCTACTGTGAGACCTTCGCATGCTTTTGATATTCTATGTTTCTTCACTATTGATTTAATTGACTATCATGCTTCGAGTGTTGCTATCCATTGAATTTTCTTTTTGTGCTACTACTGTATGCTATTTTCCTTTTGCCAACAGGTTTGGCCTCGTATGTATAATGTTTGTGCACCCTATTTATATACTGAGTCTCCTTCTTTGACTGATTTTTAAACTTGTGACTAATTTCAAATTTTTTGTGAAATTCTGATTTCACCCACCTGTTAAGGTTAACGAATTTCTTTTCTTGTTTTGCCTTACTGAATCCTTTCCAAAATTAGAGTATTTCTGTACCTAGACTTTATTGTTTACTTAATGTTTTACTACTTCTTTTATGGCAACTGTCAGCCTACTGAAAAATTGATTTCTTTCCTTGTTTTAAACCTGTCAATGTCCGTTAAGCAAGTGATCCCTTAATTAAAGAGAAACACTTGTATAATTGATTCTAAATCATGATTGTTTCCATGTTTGTAGCTTATTACCTCTATCTTACTCGTTTTCAAAAACTATAAATACCCTACACTTCTTCTCTTTCAAACACACACGAACACAAGGCACAAACATTTGAGTTCAAAAACACACTACACTAAACCTCTCTCTCTTTTCTGCTACTACTATATTGCTGCCTTACCTAGCCGGCTAAAAGTCAAGGCTAGGCTGTGGGGAAATTTGCTTATTTTCTGCATTTGCATTTCTTTCTGGTATGTTCTAATTAAGTTTTCTGCACCAACAACAACATGCTTATTTACTGTTTCTTGCATTTTTGTCTGCCTACTATTTGTATTTAGCCCAGTACCATTGTTTATCATGCTGTAATTTCCTTTCTCCTGTTCTAAATCAATGTATTATGACTTGTGAATCCTAAATCCCTACCCCAATGTATTTAATACTTGTGGTTGGTTCGGGGCATGACAACATTGGAAATTGTTGTGCATGACCCAAACTTGATCCTCTTAGGATCATAACCTCCATGTTTCTCTTATACGTTGTGTGTTCTGGTTGATTTACAGGCATGTCAGCACTTCCTATTGTTGTGCATGCCCAAAGTTAATCCCTGCCTAAGTTTATAGGCTCCTTGCAATGGATTCTCAATCCCCTGCCCCTTTGTGTAAAGTTATTGACTCCCTGAAATGTTAATGGATGTCTCCCATCACCCTTTCCCTCTCCTTTGTTCCCTCAGCTCCTAAAACTTAGTTTCTGCACTTTCACTCTCTTCTTAGACTTAAGTTCTGTCCCCCTCATGTGATCCTTTCCTTGGGATCCATGAGCTCCCTCTAAACTTGGACACATGAGGGCTGGCATTTCCACACTACAATCATCTCTATTCTTGTTATGTAACTTGGGTGTGAGCACTGCCCGGGGTCCTATTGAGGCCTTTAGGGAACTCTGACACACTCAAGTCTGGGAAAGGCTTTGGATCAATGGCATTTTGTGGTGGTTTATTCCATAACTCAGAGAGGAAGTCAAGAATCAGGCTTCCTCTGGTTGTAACTTTTCTTTGTACTCTTCTGATGTAGTTCAGCATTCCTGGTTTGTAATAATTTATAATGAACATTTGGGGCTGGCTAGTGAAAAAGGGTTAGGTAGTTACGCATGCTCAAGGGTAGAAAACATGCATATAGGAATGCTTTTTCTACATGTTCAATTCGCATTTAGAAAATACGCCTATAGGACTACTTTTAAATTCTGCATACTCACATCGTATTTAGAAACCATGTCTATAGGACTTACTTTAAATCCTGCTTGTTCACATCTAGATAACATGTCTATAGGAATTATCTAAAATTCCACGCGTTAGTCACTGTTTAGATATCATGTTTTTAGGGCCCAATCGGTTATAACCCAGTAGCATGTTAAAATAGGTATAATGTATAGAAATCATGCTTATAGGAATTCCCCAGCAAAAACCTGTCTGTTTCCATTGTTTACTAGATATTATGCCTATAGGGTTTAACGTTATTCATTTAAATACTTTGTATACAAAGGTTTAAAATCAGCAATTATGTCTATAAAGGTCTAAAATCAGTAATCCTAGATCTCGTGTTCATAGGAGTAAAAATCAGCGATAGTGGATACTGTCATCTGCAGAAACTGAACCTAGTATAATTTAAAGATTCTTCCATTCTGAACTTTTTTTAATAATCTAATTCCCTTATTTTAACAAGGTTTAGCAAGCATGCCTATAGAATTTCAAGCAATTCGTTTTGAGTTGTCACTGTTTCACCACCTTCTGAATTAAGTAGATATCATGCCTATAGGACCCCGTCTAAACACTTAGGCAAGACTTAAAGTAATAGTTGTAAAATTGAATCCGCTTTTTTTGTTAATTTCTACAACCAGCAGGCAGGCCTGATTCAGACTTCTTATCTGAGTTATGTAATAAACAATTCTGCTTCAATAATCAAACTCCCCTAATCTTTAGTATTTTTAATCAGACCTAAATAGTATGTGCAAGTCATGCTATATATGTGCTTTGTTTGAGGAGGCATACCTGAGCCTTTATTTGCTTGCATGCTTTCCCCTAATGTGCAGTGTTATTTGTTTTGTATGTCTCCTTAGATTTTTATCCTTTGAAACCAATCAGCCTAATATCCCACCCTTTAGGACTAGTAGTCCTAAGTGCCTTCGGGACTGATAGGAATGAGACGGGTAATAGCATGCAATAGTAATCGAGACCAATCCACGCTTTAATACCTTAACGGGGTGGGAAGGGTAGATATGGATATGATGACCGGTGCGCTAATACCATGTGTATCCCCTCTTCTGAGGATTGTCTTACCGGGTGTTGCATTGATGTGATCCATATAAATATAAACCTAGGACCCCCCCTCTTTTCTTTCTATTAGCAAACTCTTTTTACTCTTCTTTTAATTGTTCTTTCTTTTATGTGTTTAAATCCCCTAATATTTAAGCCCATATTTGTCTATTTGCTAAATTCACAATAAACTGTCTGGCTGGGAACCACACTAGTGGATCCTGAGAGTGCCTAACACCTTCCCCTCGGGATAATTTCAAGCCCTTAACCAATCTCTGGTTATCCAAACAAACTTAGAATTGAACCCCATTGGTGTCTAAATGCACCTCAAATCATTAGGTGGTGACTCTTCAAAAATGCAAAACCCAGTTCCCAAAAGGAACGAGTTGCCCTCCAAATGTCATAAACCCGATTTCGCGAGAAAAAGGGGGCGCGACAACTATAGGGTGTAACAATAATAAAATTAACTTATAATTTTACATAAAAATAATAAATACACGAAAATTAATTTATCAAAATTATATGCTAAAGTTAATATGTAAGATTTATATTATATAAACATAATTAGGTATATATAAAGAGATAATTAAAAGAGTTAAATAATAAAAATAATAATAAGATAAATATGAATTATAATGGAGGAGATGAATAGTGTCACTCCATATTTGGTGTAACACTATGCATCCCCCATTTTGGGGGAAAAATGGGGGAGCATTGGAGCTCCATTATGGCAAAAATACCCCCATTTTGGAGAAATGGGGGAGGGTTGGAGATGCATTTATGTATTGTATAATTCTTATCTCTTGAACGACATTTTGAAGTTTAGCTAGAATCGAGATTTATTTCTTCAGTCAACAAATGTAATTTTCGAAGGAAAATAAGCAGATAAATAACTTATTATATAGATAGGTAGTACAAATTTCTTCGTATTTATTGTCTATGATTTTCAAAGGAAAATAAGTGGATAAATAACTTGTTATAAAGATAGGTAGCATAAATTTTATTTTTCGTGTAATAAATAAATAAAGAAATAATCTATTGCTCTAGAAATATATAGGAGGAGGTCGAGACAAGTTGGTATTATGGTATATTATGCGACAGCTACTAATTCATTAAGATCGTTGACACAGGCTCAATGGTATTTGGTTACTAAAATTTGGTGACGAGGCTTAGTGGGCGTATGTAGTGAACTCATGATGGATTCAATTGAACCCATAATTTTTTAATAAAAATTTATAGTATGTAAAATTCATTAAAAGTTCAAAATAGTACTCCCTCCGTTCACTTTTAGTTGTCAAGTATTCTAAAAATAAATTTTCATACTTCTTTTGGAGTATGAAAGAAGGGAAGAACAAATATCACTGGAGTTCCTGGGATAAGATGTGCTACCCATATGACGAAGGTGGGGTTGGATTCAAGAAATTGCAATACATATGCTCCTCATTCTCTGCTAAGAGATGGTGGAGACTCAGAACTGAAAAGAACCTATGGACAAAATTTCTCCTGACAAAATATTGTCCTAGGTCCAACTTACTATCAAAATAGAAAATTCCAAAGACTCCAACATTTGGAGGAATTTACTAGACACCAGGAAGATGATTGATTCCAATATCATGTGGAAACTAGGAAAGGGGCATGTTCTTTTCTAGTGGGATAACTGGATTAGATTAGGACCCCTAGTCCAACACAATATCCAACCTAGGAAACCTGGGAACACAAAAGTCAAAGATTTCATTTTTGAAAACAATTGGAATTCAAATACACTCAGGAGAACTCTCTCGGATCACATTACTGAAGAGGTTTTAAAGGTGGACATTAGAAACAAGGAAGATACAACTATTTGGTGCTTGAATCCTAATGGCCACTTCTCATGCTCCTCTGCCTTCAAAGCATTCAGACAAAAAAAGAACAAGAACCCACAATTGCTAAGCTATGGAGTAATGAAATACCATTCAAAGTCTCATTCTTGAAGTGGAGGATCCTAAAAAAGAAACTTCCAATTGGGAACATTTACATAGATTTTGTCTCAACATAGCTACTGGATGTGTTTGCTGTAGAGAAGCCAAGGAGGAGACTGCTAATCATGTTTTTATTCAGAGTGATATATCTTCTAAATACATGGAGAAGAATTGCTAGTCCCCTGGGTATTCATATCACACCAGTGAATATCCATAATACTCTTAATAAATTGTGGAAGCTCAAGCCTAACAACGAGATTCATAGGATGCTTTTACAAATTACCCCTATCATTGTATGTTGGAAGTTGTGGAAAGCTAGATGCTCCAAAAAAAATATGGCCAACAAGATACATCACTGACAAGAATTTGGCACCAGATTACCTTCCAAGTAAAGGTATCTCGGGGCAAAAGGATCAGTAGAATGGAATCTAAGTGGAACTGGGACATGATATGTAAAATTCTATGGATTACAAGCCTAAGCTTATTAGCAAACTTGTAAAGTGGAATGACATTCTCTGCAATTCTCTCACTCTTCACACCGACGGGAGCTACATGGCTAGGGTGGGCAAAGCTGGTGCAGGAGTAGTAGTTAGGAGAAGAAATGGAGAGATGGTCATGGCATTTGCTATACCTCTCCAATTCTCAACTAACAATTATAGTGAGACATATGCAACCTTGCTTGGAATTAATCGGTGCTATGCACATCACATAGATATCTTGTGCCTTCAACTTGACTCATAACTACTTGTTAATATGATTAATGACAAGCTCAATCCCCCATGACACTTGTACAATGAAGTAGAGCAAATCTAACACAAAATCAGGGAAAAACAAATTCAAGTCCATTACTGTTACAGAGAAGGAAATAAGGTGGCTGATTCACTTGCAAAATATGCCACAACACTATGCTGAAATGAAGTCTATCTGCAGGAGAATGACTTACCTCGGGAAGCTAAAGGAGCACTTAAAATGGACAAATTGGGACTCCCTTCCTTAAGGATAAGGGCAACCAAATACTCCGGGGGTACTTTGATCCTCCTTGAACATCTTTCATCTTTTCTTCGAGGCATGTTCTGATTCACCAAATAGTCATGCCTTTTGTTTCGGCTCTGCCAACACTCCTATAGGAAGTTGGCTTTGCTGAATTTTTTGTCTAACGTTGGTTATGCTCTAGCATTGTTCCTAGTTGGTTTAGATTAACTAGATTATATGGAGGTTAGATTTTATGTCCCCCTCCTTGTTGTATTAATTTTCCTTTGAGTTAATAATATACAAGGTTGGGGTGTAGGCCAAGCCCCCACCACCACAGGAGATGAAATCCTGGGTGGATGGATTGAATTAAAAAAAAATACTAGTCACTTTTCGTATATAAAGAGAAAAATAATTTATTTTTCGTGTTTTGCCCTAAGCATTAATTACTCATTCCAATTAATATTATACATCAATTAATATGAGTATCATGGTAATTATATACTTTATTTATTATTTTTTAAGGGATGTGCTAAGTTAATAGTAGACGAGTAAAAGTGAACTGAGTGAGTAGATATGAACTCATAACTTTAAAAATATAATGGATTCAATTTTAAAAACGTTAAAATTAGAAGTATTAATCCATAGAGTTAAAATTCTAAATTCACCTTGGAGGCTTTCTACTTTTGCTGCACCAAATCTATCATGAGATTAAACGGACTCTTAGAACACCATCCTCAAATCAATCTTATACTTCGATTAAATTAAAGACTCTTTATTTAGTAATCGAATTAAGATATATTCCTCCTCCCTTGTTGCTTAGCAACTCCTAACCAGATAAGTTTTCACCTAAATATCTTAGATGAATACTATAAAACGCATGCACCCAACGGGCATTAAAGCTCCTGCTTTTTACTTTTAAAATTTATTTTGAGCTATTATAAAAATCTACATTAATTTTAGAGGAAGGGTGGAGGAATTGAGTATAAATTTTGCTAAATGGCCTAGATCAAGATTACATCCGAACTACAAACACGTTGACTATCTTCTGAAAATCAATAATGTCCGTATTATTCAGCATTTATTTACGTTCTTTAGACATATTGACAATTGAAGTTCCAAGTCAAGAAAAATTTGTACAAGGTGGTGGGGAGGGGGGGGGGGGGGGTTTTAGGTGTGGTGGCGACAGTTGGGCCGAGAATGGGTGTTAATTGTGGCTTTGACTGACGTCTGGCCGGAGTAATACAAAGCGCATATTGGACCCTATCTATTTCGGAAGCTACTTTTTCAGACACAGGTGCTGCTATAACGTATTGATTCTTTAGTTAGATTGTTGAAGACGTTCGTCAAACAAGTCACGTAGATTTGCCAAGGTTGACCCCAAAATTTTCGAAATATGTTGTCGTGCAGCTAGGCGAAGCCACATGATGATAAGAACCGACTATCCTTCGTCAAAAAATTGCACTATGTACATAAATAAAATACTATGTTTTAGAGGTATATAACACATATTGAATGCTCTTTGTCGAAAATATTTTTCACTTTTTTAAAAATTAAACAGCCTTGGAGAAAATTCTAGGCAATCAGAATACTGCATCCTAAATGACGAAAGTTCAATAGCCGAAAGCATCATTAGTTTAGGTTCTAGCTGCTTTTTGAAGAATGAGCCGATAGGTGTCTATTTGTATAGAAAATAGCTGCTGATAGATTCCAGTAGTCGATATGCTTTGTGTGCTGAGGCAAGCACTAGGCGTTCTCATTACATTTTACTTTACTGCTATTAATAAGCGAGAACCGAGAGGAGCTTCCGGTTCAAGTTCCAAAAAAAAAAACATAGAATTTTACTTTATTCCATTTTTGTCCATGTTTTCTATTAGCACCCCCAGCTTATACAAAAGCCCAACACCTGTGAATTTATATGGACAATTGTGCTGTATAAGAAGTCCTAATCATCTGCTCATCTTCTCTCCATCGTGGTCTCTACTTTTTTTGTGTCATTTTTCGATCTACTCGATTGTCTCAGTTGCTTCTCTTGCCAGGTGAGTGCTAAAATTTGTTATTCACCGTTCAAATTGACAATTATTTGGGTCCTTTGTTGGGTTACCTCTGTTTTCGCTGATGTCTGTGTGGTTACTTCTTTTACGATTACTGCAATTTGTAGAGTCTTATATGCTTGAGTATAATGGGAAAACAAATTAAATCTGTGTTGATCAAAACTCCAGGAATTGATTTTGCCTTTGTTAAAGTATTGGGTTTTTTCCCCTTTCGATAAGTAAAGTGATGTCAAAGTGTTGGGCTTTCCTCTGCCAGGAAGTACTAAATTAGGAGTTAGCTTTTTTTTTTTTTTTTTGGGGGGGGGGGGGGGGGCGGGGGGAGGGGGCATCCATTTCAGAGATCAAGTTTGCACTAGACTTGATGCCTCAAAGTAGTATTATTTGAAGCACCAGACTATACTTTGATGATTTGACTATGCAGTATTACCTGATAGTCTCTACTGAGTCTATTTATCCAGCAGAAAGCTGTAGCAATACAAGGTTTGCTGACATAAACTAACTGCTTAATCTCTAATAACAGGTCAAACACTGTGTGTATCGAATTTTAGCTTAATCAACAAAGATTTCAAGCAGAAGAGTTTACCAAGAGTTAAGTGTTAAAGATAAGCAATTTTTTAGTTTATCCTTTTTAAATATGCCCATCCAGCCCAATTACAATTGAGGAGATGACAAATGGGCATACTCATAGCCATTCGTATATGTCAACAAAGTTTTCTGTAAAACTTTTTCAGGAATTACTTGAACGACATCTTAAGAGTTAATACAGTATCCTTTTTGTATCCGCTGCAATATTTCGTTCACCTATAGTACAGTAAATATCTAAAATTGCCAAGTGCGTGTCCTCATGCTGAAGTTTCAACTGAGTTTCTGTATTGACATAATGATCGCAAGAAGTCGATCTACCATGAAGTTGAGAAACTTTCAAGGAGTAAGCTAAATATTCCCGAAGAAGTATAAATGTACTTTCAGCATTGCTTTGAGCATCCTAGAAGGTTATTTAAGAAGGATACCTAGAATCATTAACTAAAAACTGCATTTCAGGTGATAAATAAAGCTGGCAAATTTTAGATGTGCTAGCTGTTAGTTATAACATAATATGTATTTTACTCTTGATGCAATTTTAGAACTTGATCGATGATGCCAAAGCCCCATCTCCTGGGTCCTTTGGACATGGAATCTTGGCCTTGGTCAAGGTCAAATTTGTGGCTTAGTTTGAAAAGACCTAACTGGGTCTGCGTACATATTACCCTCCCCAGACCCCACTTGTGGGATTATACTGGGTCGTTGTTGTTGTTGTTTGAAAAGACTTAACATTGAGACAAGGCACAATTTCAGACTTTTGCTTTTCTTTGTTTTTGTTATGTAGGGTCTGCATTAAATACACACTGTGAGGGCAACATGTGTGACAAAATTACTTGGCCTCATTGTGCCTGTTTAATTTGGCATCTGTCCATTATATTGTTAGATGTGTATTTTAGTCATTATTGAAATAGAGAAAAAGGAGGATAGTACATCTGTACATGCCCTAGAAAGCAAAAGGGAACTGCACTAATATTTGGCCATAGGTTGAAATAGATATAGCTGTCTCTCTGTGAATCTTATGAATGATATTCTGGCAATGTTTACAATGGTGGTAATATATTGAATAGGCAATAGATATGATGAAAGCAGGGGGGATTTTAGTGCAGCAATAGTGTGCAGAAGGTAGACTGACATGGATGAGAAGGATGTGTCTGCAGTTAGAAGGGAAAAAAAAAACAGATCCACCACTAGAACCTTTGTCACACTTTTTAAAGTTTTACCCCACAAAGCTAATGACGCACGTTTGGTTTCTCTCTTCTTTTCTTTGTTGTGCGAATCTACTTTTGGTTCCTGTTTTCTTTCTAATGTGAGTCTACTTTTGTTTCCCATTGCTTCCCCATCTCCCTTTTCAGCTCAAGGAAATGGTGAAAAGATGGTTGTGGTAGAACTCACATTTGATGTAGAAGTCCAAAAAACAACTCACATTTGATGTAGAAGTCCAAAAAACAACTCACATTTGATGAAAAATCTGCAGCAGTTGTTCTATTCTGACCATGACACACTACCATCCAGGATAGTTATAGTTGAATTACTGAAAATTATCGGCAAGAAAAACCTGAACCAAAAGTTTGTGCAGATAGAGAGAAACCTGGACCAAATGATTCTGCCAATAGAGAGCTCTAGAATAGAATTGACATGTCGATGCTGCTGTTTTTCCAGTGCGACTTCCCTTTATTCTTGATGATGATAGAAGGATTTTTGTTGGACTTCATACTGTTGAAGTTTTCCCAGTATTTAACAAAATGTAGGAGTTGTATAAAATATTTTCTTTCCTGAAGTAAGTATCAATCTGATGAGAATATTTGAGCTGTAATACAATTTTTTATTTTCTATTACAGATCTTTATTTCTTTTCATGGTGCAGTAACTAATAAGATTTGGAAGTATTGCAATAGCATGACTGGTTAAATGGGCGTGTTGGGTCAATTTTGGGCGGGTCAAAATGGGTTGAGTCAATAATTCGACCCCCCCAAAAGTTACTTGGGTTAAGATGGGTTGGGTCAAGATGGGTTAAAATTCGGGTCATAACCCAACCCGCCCAACTCTTATTAAACTTTAATTAATATGTGTTATTTTCTTATAAATTGTATAATTACTAAATAAGGCTTTTTTGCTTTTGTTATGGTCATATTTAAAATATTAAACAAAAAATAAAATTATTTTTAAGATATTTTGACAAACTTGCTCATGGATCAATTTGGGCTAAAAATTAGCCCAACTTTAAATCGGTTGAAATGAGTTGGGTTAAGATGAGCTAAGTTTAATAAATGGGCGGGTCAATAACCAATCCAACCTTAGATGGGTTGGACGGTTCATTTGGGCTTGGGCCAAATTTGACAGCCCTAATGACTGCTAATGCTATAGATGCAGGAAAATACATCTATATTGTCAGATAACATTGAAACAAGAAAATAAAAAGCAATTGGGCAAAATGGTACAAAGATGCTACTCTAACTTAGTCATTTATGTTATTAACTGATTTTCTTAATAAAATTGCAAAAACCATGAAAGATATTTTGAATTAAAAGTAACGTTACATAAATTGTTGGGCTCATGCTACACGGGCCAACTGTATCTAGTGTATATATATTGGGCTTATCAGAAAGAGTTGACGACATTGTCATGCCACGTTTGACTTAAGTTTTTGTTTTTGTTCTTTTTGGAAGGTGTGAAGGTTCAATTCTGAAAAAACTTTGTCCTACTTAGCTCATCAACCTTGAAAAAGTAAACAAAACCGGTTTACAAATCTCGATATATCAAAGAGAGAGAACAAATTCTTTACAGAATTGGCTACCAAACCGCCTAATTAATCACCAAAAATTTTGTATTGCGGTTTAAACGATATGTGAGTTCGTCCGATATTAATTGATAAGTAAAAAAATAAACGAATAAATTAGAGAATAAAATAAATTAAACCAGTATGCTAGCCAGGTCTCGACCTCGACTTGGGATAGCCTCGAGGTGGGATAGTAAATGATAAAGCAACTTTGATAAACAGTAAATGAAATGGCAAGAAAGTAATAAGTGTATCAATTCTTCTAGTGAACAATAACGACCCTTACAAATGAATGGGATCCTTCTTTATATAATAGAGAAGTCCTAAATAAGGTACACTTCTAATTATATTAGGAAACCATATTAACATCTAATTAACCGTTGTAAATTGATCAACTCTGAGATTCACGACAGGGTCCTCGACCAATCGCGAATATCTCTTCTTTTCCGTCATCAAGCTATGCCGATGTCACTCGAAGTCTGCCTCTTTCTGGATGCAATCGATGTCTACCTCGGTCCGGACTCGACGTCCTAGCTCTTTGACGTGACATTCCTATCTCGACCAAAGAACAAAATCGGGTAGCCCCAATTTCTACCGTATATAGATAGTCCCCTCGTTTCTTAGAGTAAAACGATAAGAAACGACTTGAGCCTCGATTTTCTGGAGACCCTGATAATGATGTCATCCCCGTGACGTAAGCGATCGAGGTGACCGAAACGTCCTATCGGTACAGTTCTCCAAACCATTAATGCTTGCCAGTGGACATTCGGTCACTAGCACCACCGAACCGTTGTCATGAATGTATAAGTACAGGCTCTTTGGTTGAATCAAAATTTTACTTTCACCTCTGTAAGCACGTAATTTTTGCCTTATGAGAGAATTACCCCCAAAAAATTCAAAATAAAATAATTTTCCTTTGTGTGCAATTTTGAGAAGTTTCGTGGCATTTTTGATAATTATTTGTATTTGTCCATACATGTTTATTTGTTAAAATAAAAAAAAAATACAAAAATATGTCGCATTTGCATTTAGGATTTAATTCTACAATTAGGAGCAATTAAGTTTGTTTTTACAAAGAACAAAAAAATCATAAAAATATTGTACGTTGCATTTTTAGCATTTAATGTCCAAATTGTGTGATTTTATCGTAATTGCTATTTAATTGTGTGTTAATTGTTATTAAGAGTTAATTTGTACTTTTATAAATTAATTTAGTTCTATAGGATAATTTAGGATTTTTAGAATTTAGTTTAGTTTAAGAAAAAATAAAAGAAGAAAAAGAAGCAATAAAAGAAGAAGAAAATCGGATTGGGCCACCTTTTAATTTAAATCAACCATGGCCCAAACCAAATAACCCCACCGGGTCGACCCGACCCAGTCCGCCCCATAACCCAAACAAATCCTAACCCCACTTCTTCTATTTTTCATTTTTCATTTTTTGGAAACCCTAACCTAAAGCCACCCCCCATCTTCTTCTTCTCCAAACCAACCCCCCAGCTCCAATAACCCCTGCCATGACTGCCCCTTCCCCCTGCTGCGTCGTCTTCTTCGCAACACCCCATCCCCCTCGTCCCAAACGACCATGGCTGCCTCACCACCATCTACTCCAAACGAACCACCATGAACGACCACGTCGACCACCCTTGCTGCTTCTTCTTCTTCGTCCAGCTGCCTTTCTCCCCTTCATAACCACCAGCGAGCAACTCCAGCTCGAAGCCCGTCGACCAGCAGCTCCTCCTCACGACCAGCTGCTCAACACACACACACACAGTCGCCATGGCTGCTGCTTCTGCTGCTTCGTCTTCAACTGCCTTCTCCCTCACGTCCAGCTGACCACCAGCAGCCCAGCCTCCCATCTTCACCTTCTTTGTCGAGCTCCAGCTCCACTGCCTCCCCTCGTCAGCCACTGCTACTGTTGCTTAACCAAGCAACCAAACAATCCGTCGGCAACCAGTGACCCCCATCGTCCTAAAATGACCCCTCCATCTCCAAGCCACAGCTGCTCACCCCAACTCCATCTTTAGGTTCAATCCGTCGAGGTCGTCGTTTGTCGTTCTGAGTTCATCGAGGTTAAAAGAGAAGGTGGGTTGTCGTTGAAGTCGAGATTCGTTAGGTCGTTGGCAGTCTTGGTTCGAGTTTTCCATTTCCGTTCGAGTTCGTCGTTGGTCATTTCCGGTTAGTTGGTTTAAGATTCATTTCTGTCCGTATTTTGTTTGATATTCTCGGATTTGAAATCAGTATATGTTTGATTCTTTTCTTGTTCGTTGTTATCATTTCTTGATTATTTCTTCAGTTTGTTTTATGTTCTTGTTTTGTTTTAATATAGAAGTGTTTAGTTTAATCATGTTGTTAGATTTAATTTAAAGTTCAATTGATTATTGAGTTTAGTGATTTGAATCTACTTGTTTGTTATGTTCAATTTGTTACTGTTATTGAATCTGAAAGTATGTTTGTTGTTAAAAATATTGTTCAGTCAAAAATATTGAGTTTCTCGCCTAAATTTGTTGATGAAATTTGATTAGGAATTGGTTATAGCTGTTGTATTTTGGTTAGATTGATTAGGTGAATTGGTTATAGCTGATGGGGGTAGAATGGTAAATTGCAGTATTTTCAGGGGTAGAATGGTAAATTGTAGTATTTTCAAGGGCATTTTCGGGATTTTAAAGGAGTCTTAAAAATAATTAATGAGTGCTCTGTCCACCAAGCATTAAATAATATTAAAATAATATTAAAATAATACATAGTGTGGGACAAGGCATAATGATAGGGAATTAATACATTGTTTAATATAGTGGGGGACAAAGCATGCAGTAGTGGGGTAATAAGGGAATTAAATAAGGAAAAGATATGTGTTAGTTTAATTTTCTATTACGCAGTTAAATTTTATTTGAAGGTCTTTGTATTTATTTAAAATTTTCTCAAAAGAAGATAGTGAGATTTAGTTTCAAGTTTGTAAATAAATAGAGGGGGAGCTGGACAGAAAAAAGGAGGGGGATTCGAGAGAGAATAGGGGAATTTTCTGAATATTAAGATTGCGGATTTTTCGGAACAAAAAAAACATTCTGAAAATCTAAAGAGAGAATAGTATACATCCGATATACACTCTGGATACACTGGATATACAAAGGGAGAATTCATTTTGAAAAGAAAAAAAATTCGAAAAGGAATCTAAAAAAAAAGGGGTTGATTTTTGACATCAGAAATTCATAGTTTAGGAGTGAAATACAAGCTGAGTTTTTTTTTTTACAAAAAAAGGAGTTCAATAGGTTGAGAGTTAAAAACTGAAAAGTGAGGTCTTATTTACTACTGAAAATCAGAATCAGTTTGTTTCCGTTTAATTGAGGTTTTTAAGTGGTTTCTTGAGTTGTTATTCCTGGTCTGCATTGGTTTGTATTGATATTGTTTCATTGAGTGTGCTGGAATCGTGTTGGTTTTCAAATATGTCACTTGGTGTTCCGTTTGCTGGTTGTTGCTGGTTATTGTTGCTGTTGTTGTGTTACATACTACTTTGCTGACCTTCTTCTTCTTGTATTGGCAATACCAGGTACACAACTGTAACTTTGGCATATTGTAGGCTGAAATGTGAAAGCATGAATACATATGAAGAATGGAACTTTGAAGTTTTAATTTAGCATTTTCTTTGTTTCTTTTACTAATTGTATTTAGGCTATTTCGTGTATTATTATTCTGTAAATTTCTGTCGCTTTGCATAACTAGGCATCTTGTAGTGATGTATTAAATAATACTTTGCTTTAACTTGATTATTAGGTAGTATATATTTAAGCATGCTCATTACTGTCAAACTGTTTAATAATTGGAATAAGAGGAAAATAACATAAGTTGGTCTTTAGTGAATCGGCTTGGCAAAACTGATTAGTTCACTAGCTATGAAGGTTTTAATATTGTCAACAGTAGGTTAATCGTGAACATGTAGCTAAATTTAGTTAGAGCATGAATTTAAATTAATTTCGTGAATTAGGCATTATGGCATGATTTGAGTTCAAACAAGACGAGTTAACGTTTAAATTTAATAAACTTTCGAATATGCATTAGTAATTAAGATTGATTCTAATTTCAAATAGTTGTAAATAATTAATTCCAACGGTTCAAGTCATCTAACAATGCGAGTTTAATCTAGTTATAGGATAATTAGTTTCTTTTGAATATATTATTTGTCGATTCCGTATTTTATTTATAATTTCAACTTTAGTAGTATTCCTTTCCGTTAACATTTGTCTTAATCTAGCATTTAATATGTTACGCTTTTTTTAAGCATGTAATTAATTAGGATTTTTTCTCTTTTATTTTAGAGACGAATTTAATAGAAATGTAGTCACTTTAGGATATCCTTAAAATAAATGAGGCGTGCTTCGCCAAAATAAATACAAAATTGCGGGGCCCTCAATAATTATTTGTTTTAAAATACTTAGATTCCGGGATGAGCCGTTTAGCAAATTTCACGGCCCTACCCAAAATAATAACAATGCGTTAGTCTTTAGGCGCGTATTTAATAATGTTATTTTCCTAAACTCGGGTGCACATTTATGTGACCCAAATCCAAATCTCAACGGAGTCGAAGTGTGTCGACGACCACGGGTATATTGACTGTGACGTGGTTCGAGATATATTTTCACGAGGTTCCAATTCTCGATAAAAAATAATAATAATGATAAAAGCGGTTAAAAGTTAAAATTCGCACATATGTTCTACATGTATTATATCAGATAATCAAGCCGAATATGATAGTTGAGCGACCGTGCTAGAACCACGGAACTCGGGAATGCCTAACACCTTCTCCCGGGTTAACAGAATTCCTTATCCGGATTTCTGGTGCGCAGACTGTTAAACAGAGTCAATATTTTCCTCGATTCGGGATTCAACCGGTGACTTGGGACACCATAAATCTCCCAAGTGGCGACTCTGAAATAAATAAATAAATCCCGTTTCGATTGTCCTTTAATTGGAAAAAACTCCCTTCCGCGCCCCTTTTGAGGCGGCGCGGGCGAAAAAGGAGGTGTGACAGCTCTGGCGACTCTGCTGGGGATTAACCCAGAACCACTGGTTCAGGGCTAGAAATTCGAGCTTAAAATAATTGTTGTATTTGGCTTTATTGTATGATTGAGCTTAAATGTGCAAAATGATGCTTTTTTACCGCTTTGATATTATTTGAACTGTACATATAAACTGTACCGAAACCTTCTCTTCTCACCTCCGGGGATGTGCTTACTGGTTGAGACTCCTTATTCTGTTAGTGTCATACCCTGAAATAAAAGAGGCTCGGAAAGTTTCTAAGTCGGCTGGCCTTTTGGTTCCCGGAAAGGAGCTCCTTCCTCAACTCGAGTTGTCCTCTCGGGTACACTGTCTAGAACATATACCCAGGTTGAACCTAGAATAACTTGACTTCATGTTGGATCCCTAGTAGGAACGTTTATTTGCATCATGTTGCATTTGACTTAGGGCACTGAATATCTGCTGGGGACCGAACCCAGAATCTTTGGTTCAGGGTTCACGAATTCAAGCTTAGAATAATTGTTATTATTTGGCTTTATTTATTATCTGATTTTATTACATGTTTTAGCCTAAATGTGCAAAATGTTGCTCTTACCGCTTTGATATTATCTGAACTGTATATATAAATTGCTACGAAATCCCTCTCTTCTCTCTCTTGAGGAGTGCACGCTGGTCGTGACTTCTTTCTGTTAGTGTCATATCCCAAAATAGAACGGGGATTCGGAGGAGTTGCAAAACCGGATAATCTTTTGGTTACCGGTACGCAGTTCCCATCCTTGGCTCGAGTTGTCCGCTCGGGTTAGTCAGGTCTAGAACAAACACCCATGATAAACCTAGTATAACAAAACCTCATGCCGGATCCCTAGTAGGAACGCTTATTTGCATCATGTTGCATTTGACTTAGGGGACTCAACACAGGGGTTGGGTCCGTCTAGGACAAGCAACCTGAAATAAAAAAAGACCATCATGCTGCATCCTGTTTGTTTTGCACATTTATTTGCTTCAGATCTGCATGCTGACCGGCTTCTGAAATCGGAAATTTTTGAAACAAAATTGTGAAAAAAATAGCAATGTAGGGAGATAACTACTTATTTTTAGAAAAATAAAACCAATGTCCAAGTAGTGTCAAAACCCTGTCGAAATTTTGAAAAAAAAAATTGTCTTTTTAGTTTGATTTATTTGAAAAAAAAAGTCTTGTTTACAAGTTTAGTTTATGTTGGGCGAACTACGCCGGTTTGATTCTCACAGGGTGTGAGATACGTAGGCAACCCTCATCGGGTCCAACCTCCCATTTTGCAAAAATAGCAGCAAAACAAAATGTGTCAAAATTTTAATTTTAGACATAAATAAATCGGGTGATGACCGTTTTTGTCAAAATAGCCGAATGTTCCCAAAAGGGATGCCGGAAGGCTGACTTTGTATAAACGGCCACCTTTGGTCATTTTTTAGATTTTGGCCGTTTGCCCACACAGCCGTGAAATCTTCGTCCCTGAGGCGTTGAAAGGCTGTGGTTGCAATATCGGGTCTTCTATTTTGAAAATGAATAAAAAAAGTCATAAATAAGTCGGGTGATGCTGTTTTTATCAAAAATAGCCGAATGTTCCCGAAAGGGACGCCGGAAGGCTGACTTTGTACAAACAGCCACTTTGGGTCATTTTTTAGGATTTTGGCCGGTTAGCTAACGCAGCCTTAAAATCTTTGTCCCCGAGACACTGAAAGGCTGTGTTTGCAACACCAGGTCTTTTATTTTAATTTGTAAAAAAAAACAAACAAAGAGTCAGCGGTCAGGTGAATACCGTTTGGATTTTTGGTCAAAATAAGCCGAGCCAGCTTCGGCAGTGTCTTAAACCGTTCTTGCCGAGATAGCCTTAGAGTATCTTTCAATTGTCGAAAGGCTATTTCGTAAAAGAACGGACAAGTTTGTAAAGTGTCATAAAATAATCCTCCCCGGCCTCAAAATTCATGTGAAATTTGGAAGGGGCCACGTTTGCAAAAATAACCGTTTGGTTGCATTTGTCAAACAGAGAAAGGAAGCTGGCCGTTTGTTTTGAGTTTGTAAATCTTTTGATTAGAATATGTGGGTTGTTTGATTTTCGAGTTTGTAGGCCATATTTAAACCTTTGAAACCCAGTTTGTTTTATTATGAAAATTGAAAATTCCAAAAAAAATGTTTCATTGTTGTTACCTTTCATTTTGTCCGAACTACGCAAGGTCTGATTCATGCAGGGTCATGATACGTATGCAATCTCTATAAGATCCGACCACACCTAAAAAAAAGATGTTGAAATGAAAAAAA